>NC_057795.1:413303053-413400667 GCF_018294505.1 Triticum aestivum
AGGTGGTACTCGCTGGCGCCGCAATGTGCTACATGGCTTAGGCAGGCACCTGTTGTGATGCTCTGGCATTGGCACCGGCATTGTCAACGTAGTTGATGATCCAGAGGAGGACGAGCAGGAAAGGAAAGGGTCTTGCATGCATGTACAGATTCATGCAGGAAATTATTTCCTGGAAATATGGCCTTTGTTTACCTTTCTTTGAGACTATAGATGACCCACACGAGGAAATCTATTACAACCGTTGGATGAAAATTAGTGGTGCGATAGTACGGACTGGAGCATGGAAGGGGAGCATGCAAGCCTCGTTTGCTGACCTGCGCCTCACCCCTCTCGATCCCACCGCCGCTCGGCTTTCATGAGAATGACATGTGGGCCAGCCGCATTTAAGGTCCACATGTCATTGACTCATAGGCTGGTGCGCTAAGCCACTGAAGCTCGGTCCCATGGGTCCCGAGAGGGAAATGTCACTCCTGTGCTAGGCCTTGTGGTGCTCCCGCAGTATGAACTCGTGCCAAACCTGGAATTTTGTCTCTTAGTACTACCAATGTGTCGGCCCATGTGTTGCAATGGATCCAAAGTATTTATTTAGTGGAGTGCACTCTAAACACATTATCTATTTATTTTTCTCTAGCCTTTCCTACCATGCAACCAAGCCACATAAGCTTCATGGGTGCCCCCACATCATATTATTCATACTATGTTGACTGAAAAAAAGATAAACCACCCAAAACAAGATCTTCCCATTTTTTGTTCCTACGATGTTGTGTCGTGCACGTACCTAGTTGTATAGTGGTAGTACTAGTTGTAGTACAAACTTCGTACTAGTTGGAGTAGTAGTACGGAGTGCTCCTACTCTATCAATGAGCTCCATCTGACACCAAATTTCTTGGCTTCTGTGCTACACCTAGATCTTCTCCTCCTCGTTTCTATTTTCCAACGCGACGGGCGGGGTGCAGTTTGCCGATAGTCGGTTTGCTCAAATGCGGTCCCACATGAAAGTGAAAATGCTAGGCAACATGCCTTCCCTAGCTATGTGGCGTGTGGGACGGGCCGTGGAGTACTCTCGATTCCTGGGCATGTGGGGGTGCGATGTGAATGCGATATGCCTTTTTCTTTTACTAGCAATGTGCCCGTGCGTTGTGACGGATCCAAAGTAGAATAGTACTTGTTCACAAATTTGAAAGAAAACACTCTTTTATAGGAGTAGAGAAACGTGTATAAATTGTAACATTTGGTTCTGCTCCTTGGCATGATCGATAGATAGAAATAATGATAGGAAACGCTAGGGCGGGGCTTTTTCCGCCAGATAAGTAGGGTAGTAGCTAGGTTGGCGCATCTTCGGTTGGGTCACATGTGGTTCGACATGTTGTAGTGTTTCTAGAAAGATGCATGTGCATTGCACAAAGTTGATGGAAAAGGTAAGCACAACTTATAAATTGAGGGATGGAGTACTAGTTACAGTGACGCATATAATTGCCTCCAAATGTGAGCAAAGGGATAGCACATGTCTATATTGACCGGAACGAGAATGCAATAGCACAATAAGAATTAAGGCCATGATGATGTGATCGTAGTGGTGGTTACAAGAGGCAAGAATAAAGATGTACCCATCAACGTATGACCTCCTCCAACTCGACTCAGTGTGCCGGGCCACCGACCGACGGCTTAGGAGCGGCAGATTTTGTGGCGAGGTCAAGGTGCTTCTCAACAAAGGCGTCCAATGCTTCCAGCCGGTTGACGAAGGCGAACGCTGCAACGTCCTCACCAGCCTTGTGGATACCTATGTACACGACTTCCTCGTACACGTGGATGTGTAGGTTGACGAATTCTTGCAAGGCGAGGCGCCGCACGGCGAGCTCGACCTCCAGGTGGACATTCTTCATTGCGTCGGTGGGCAGTTGCAGGGCCACCAGTGCTTGAAAGAGGTTCTCACCATGGAGGCCGATTAGGGTGGCAGGCAATGAGGATCCCGGGCCCGCGGGCTGGAGGAGTACGGCGATGTCATCCGCGAGCTTCTTGACGATAGTGAACTTGTTGATGGTGGCAACGATCATCTGGTCCAATTGAGAGTCGTAGCCGGCGTCGATGATGGCCATGAACCAGCCGATCGGCAACACCATCCGGAGACGATCCTCGGTGCCGTGCCATAGGCTGGCATCATGGACCATCTGGCACAGCTGCTGGCCGCTCGCGCGCATCGCCGACATGGGTCTGGAGTGAGCACTTTTGCGCTTAGTGTAGGTGCTTAGGTGCGTACGATGTGGTAGATGCATTGGAATGGAGGCACGCCTTTATAAGAGTGCAAACTACATTGCATTCACATTGTGCTGCCTCTTTTCCTTGTCCTCCTCCCATTACTCCCCTCATGCATTCAGGATGCTAATTAAAGGAGGATGCATCATTGTCCGTTCAACATTTCGGGAACCGCTACCCTCTCCCTCGTCTGCATTAAAGCCGTATCGGGAACGGTCCTAGTTTTACTAGTAGCTGTCAAATCGAATACTAGTACTGCGCCGCCCGCTGCACGCCCTGTTGAACACGCGTCCTTGCCTCCATCAAATGCCTTCGTTAAACTCGCATGCAAACCGAGAAACCTACTCTAGCCACACGTCCGTTCATGAGCGGGCCGGAATTAAACGCAACGCCGGCCAAGCTCCTCCCGTCCGCCCTTAGTTTAAATAAGTCCAGACGCTGGCCAAGCTCCGACTGTCCTCCCTCTATTTAAATGAGGCAAGACAGACATCTGGCTAGAATCGCAACCCTCCGCCGCTCCCCCATCTCCTCCTTCACCATTTTCTCCACTCTTCGATTGGCTTCCGAGGAGCCATTCTCCGGCATACTACCCGGCTAGGTGGCCCGCCGAGCCCTCTAGATATGAGCGAGGCTGCTTAGTGCTTCCCCAGCCTTGCTTGGCCCGACGGAGCCAGTTGCCGCCCCAAGCCGGTGCGTGATTCAGCAACTCGCTGCTCCAGTTCAGATCGATGAGGAGTGGCGAGTTGCTCCACGCTGGCACGGCGCCGAGCACGGTGGCACGGGCGTCGTCACTGCCACGTTGTACCGCGTGATAACCCACAAGTGTAGGGGATCACAACAGTTTTCGAGGGTAGACTATTCAACCCAAATTTATTGATTCGACACAAGGGGAGCCAAAGAATATTCTTAAGTATTAGCAGTTGAGTTGTCAATTCAACCACACCTGGATAACTTAGTATCTGCTGCAAGGTATTTAGTAGCAAAGTAGTATGATAGTAATGGTAATAGTGGTAAAGGTAAAGATAGTAATGATAGTAGTATTGTAATGATTGTAAAAGTAGCAACGGTAAAGTAAATAAGCAAAGCACAATATATGAAAAGCTCGTAGGCATTGGATCAGTGATGGATAATTATGTCGGATGCGATTCCGCATGCAATAGTTATAACATAGGGTGACACAGAACTAGCTCCAATTCATCAATGTAATGTAGGCATGTATTCCGAATATAGTCACACGTGCTTATGGAAAAGAACTTGCATGACATATTTTTTCCTACCCTCCCGTGGCAGTGGGGTCCTAGTGGAAACTAAGGGATATTAAGGCCTCCTTTTAATAGAGTACCGGACCAAAGCATTAGCACTTGGTGAATACATGAACTCCTCAAACTACGGTCATCATCGAGAAGTATCCCAATTATTGTCACTTCGGGGTTGTCGGATCATAACACATAATAGGTGACTACAGACTTGCAAGATAGGATCAAGAACTCACATATATTCATGAAAACATAATAGGTTCAGATCTGAAATCATGGCATTCGGGCCCTAGTGACAAGCATTATGCATAGCAAAGTCATAGCAACATCAATCTCAGAACATAGTGGATACTAGGGATCAAACCCTAACAAAACTAACTTGATTACATGGTAAATCTCATCCAACCCATCACCGTCCAGCAAGCCTACGATGGAATTACTCATGCACGACGGTGAGCATAATGAAATTGGCGATGGAGGATGGTTGATGATGACGACGACGATGAATCCCCCTCTCCGGAGCCCCAAACAGACTCTAGATCAGCCCTCCCGAGAGGTTTTAGGGCTTGGCGGCGGCTCTGTATCGTAAAACGCGATGAAACTTCCTCTCTGATTTTTTTCTCTGCGAAACGGAATATATGGAGTTGGAGTTGAGGTCGGTGGAGCAGCAAGGGGCCCACAAGACAGGGGGCACGCCCTATAGGGGGTGCCCCCACCCTCGTGGACAGGGTGTAGGCCCCCTAGCCTTCATCTTTTGCCAGTATTTTTTATATTTTCCAAAACTTATCTCTGTGGATTTTCAGGTCATTCCGAGAACTTTTGTTTCTGCACAAAAATAACACCATGGTAGTTCTGCTGAAAACAGCGCCAGTCTGGGTTAGTTCCATTCAAATCATGCTAGTTAGAGTCCAAAATAAGGGTAAAAGTGTTTGGAAAAGTAGATACGTTGGAGACGTATCAACTCCCCCAAGCTTAAACCTTTGGTTGTCCTCAAGCAATTCAGTTGATAAACTGAAAGTGATAAAGAAAAACTTTTACAAACTCTATTTGCTCTTGTTGTTGTAAATATGTAAAGCCAGCATTCAAGGTTTCAGCAAAGATTATGAACTAACCATATTAATAATAACACTCAGGTCTCATGTTTACTCATATCAATGGCATAATCAACTAGCGAGCGATAATAATAAAACTCGGATGACAACACTTTCTGAAAACAATAATAATATGATATAACAAAATGGTATCTCGCTAGCCCTTTTTGAGACCGCAAAACATAAATGCAGAGCACCTTTAAAGATCAAGGACTGTCTAAACATTGTAATTCATGGTAAAAGAGATCCAGTCAAGTCATACCCAATATAAACTAACAGTAATGCATACAAATGACAGTATGCTCTCCAGCGGGTTCTTTTTAATAAGAGGGTGATGACTCAACATAAAAGTAAATAGATAGGCCCTTCGCAGAGGGAAGCAGGGATTCATAGAGGTGCCAGAGCTCGATTTTAAAATAGAGAGATAAATAACATTTTGAGCGGCACACTTTCACTATCAACGCAAAAACTATGAGATGGCAATATCTTCCATACTACATGCATTATAGGTGGTTCCCAAACAGAATGGTAAAGTTTATACTCCCCCACCACCAACAAGCATCAATTCATGGCTTGCTCGAAACAACGAGTGCCTCCAACTAACAACAATCCTGGTGGAGTTTTGTTTAATTATTTTGGTTTTCTTTGATCTTTTTTGATCATGGGACTGGGCATCCCGGTTACCAGCCATTTTCTCATGAATGAGGAGCAGAGTCCACTCCTCTTGAGAATAACCCACCTAGGATGGAAGATATAGACATCCCTAGTTGAAACATGAGCTGTTCGAGCATACAAAACAGAATTTCATTTGAAGGTTTGGAGTTTGGCACATACAAATTTACTTGGAACGGCAGGTAGATACCGCATATAGGAAGGTATGGTGGACTCATATGGAATAACTTTGGGGTTCATGGAGTTTGGATGCACAAGCAGTATTCCCGCTTAGTACATGTGAAGGCTAGCAAAAGGCCGGGAAGCGACTAACTGAGAGAGCGACAACAGTCATGAACATGCATTAAAATTAATTTACAATAAGTGAAATCATGAGTAGGATATAATCCACCATGAACATAAACATCGTGAAGGCTATGTTGACTTTGTTTCAACTACATGCGTGAACATGTGCCAAGTCAAGTCACTCAATTCATTCAAAGGAGGATACCATCTCATCATACCACATCACAATCATTTTAATAGCATGTTAGCACGCAAGGTAAACCATTATAACTCATAGCTAATTAAGCATGGCATAAGCAACTATAATCTCTAAATGTCATTGCAAACATGTCTACTTCATAATAGGCTGAATCAGGAACAACGAACTCATCATATTTACAAAAACAAAAGAGGTCGAGTTCATACCAGCTTCTCTCATCTCAATCAGTCCATCATATATCATCATTATTGCCTTTCACTTGCATGACCGAACGATGTGTATAATAATAAGAGTGCACGTGCATTGGACTAAGCTGGAATATGCAAGCACTCATTTCAAGAGAGAACACAAGATAGTATGGGCTCTAAATTAAATTAACAATCATGCATATGAGAGCCACTAAACATTTTCAATATGGTCTTCTACTCTCGACCCCCAAAGGAAAGAAAAGAAATAAAACTATTTACACGGGAAAGATCCCAACAAGTAAAAGAAGAACGAGAAATCTTTTTGGGTTTTCTTTTAATTATTTCTTCTACAGGCATGGGAATTAAACTAACTAATTTTTTTTCATAAAGTTTATCAAGCACACAAGAAGAAAACAGGAAAAAGAATTTAAACTAGCATGGATAGTACAATGAAAGAGTATGAGCACCGACAACTAGAATAGTGTGTGAACATGAATGTAAAGTCGGTCAGAAATACGTACTCCCCCAAGCTTAGGCTTTTGGCCTAAGTGGGTCTATGGCCATGGATAGCGGCTACTTTCCTCGGTATACTGAGAAGTGTCCTTGTACTGCCACCGGTTAGCAGTCTCCTCCGAATCCCACTGATAGGATGATGGACGATATGGGTCCAGTGGTGGTTCCGGCTAAGGTTCTGGAGCTGATGACTGGCATTGGTATGCGCACACCGCTTCCGGCGAGACAAGGTAGTGCCCTGCAGTTGAATCAAACAGAGAAGGTGCAGGCAGGGTAATAATCTCATTGTGTTTCTTATTAAATCTCAGGTCACACAGAAGCATCTTATCATCATTGTAAACAATAAACTCATGCGCCACCATGCTCCTGTAATCTAAAAGGGTAAGAGGCAAATATGTCTCCTCTTCCTCATCATGTCTAATAGGCATCTCAAAATATCTAGCAAGGCGTGCAACATAGATGCCTCCAAAGATGGGGCCCTTTGTACGGTTTAGACTTAACCGTTTAGCAATAACGACACCCATACTAAAAGTGTTATCACCAAATAAGGCATGGAGCAGAAAAACAATATCAGGAACATTGAAGTTTCCACTATTTCCACGACCAATTAAGCATCGACTAGCAAATAAGGCAAAGTAGCGCAAAACAGGAAAGTGTATGCTAGTGATTCTTGCCTCAGAACCTTTCTTTGATTCCCCTACAGCAATAGTATCAACGAAACCATCCACATCTTTACGATGTGGTTCATCTAAGCTACCCTCAAAGGGTATTCTACAAACCGCGCAAAAATCACGTAATGACATTTCCTTAGCCTCATCATATAAATGAAAAGATACTGAAGGAGGTGAATTCTTAGGGATAATAAAAGTTTTGCATGAAAGTATTGGTAAGTAAGAGATACTGTTCGATCCGGTCGTGGAGGAAGTCGATGAGGCCAGCATTTTCAGCCAAAGAATAAAAGTCTTCATAAATCTCGGTTGCTCTCAAGAAATTATCACATGGCCACTCACAAGGCCTTACTTCCGCTATGCGAGGAAGATTATACTTGGCCTTTTCTTTCTCCTTGGCTTGCTTATCATTGGAGCCTTGGCTAGAAGAGCCCCTCAATAACCACCTCTTCATCTTTTCTGAAAATTCTGAAATTTTTAGTAACTTCAAAATAAAAGTAAATAGAACTGAACAAGATTGGTAGCAACTACTCCTACAAGTGCCTAGAGCCTATATCATGTATTAAAATCACTTGGGACCTCATAATTTTGACATGCAAGCTCAAGAACAGGGTCACCTATGCAGCAAAAATTTGCAATGAATAAAGCACTAGAACAAAAACTAATTGGACCAATGGAGGAGTCACATACCAAGCAACAATCTCCCAAAGCAGTTTTGTGAATGGGGCTTTGAGGAAGGAGATCGAAAATCGCAGCAAAATGAGCTGGAACTCGTGCTTGAGCTGTATGATGATTTTTTGGGAGGAAGAAGAAGTGTGTGGGTGCAGGAATAAGTGGAGGGGGTCCACCGTGGGCCCACGAGACAGGGGGGCGTGCCTTATGGGGGGGGCTCCACCCTCGTGGCCAGGTGCTTGACTCCCCTGCAGTATTCTCAGTGCCTAAAATCCTCAAATATTCCAGAAAAAATCATACTAAATTTGCAGGGCATTTGGAGCACTTTTATTTTTGGGATATTTTTATTGCATGGATAATTCAGAAAACAGACAAAATATTTTATTTCTATTTTATTTATTCTAAGTAACAGAAAGTAAAAAGAAAGTACAAAAGGTTGTGCCTTCTAGTTTCATCCATCTCATGATCATCAAAAGGAATCCACTAACAAGGTTGATCAAGTCTTGTTAATGAACTCATTCCGAATCACATAAAACCGGAGAAATTTCGAAATGACACTAGGTTACCTCAACGGGGATATGAACATCCCCAATAATAAGAATATCATACCTTTTCTTTGCAGTTGGAAGAGGAAATTCAAAACCTCCAAATATAATTGATGGAATTTTCCCAATAGAATTTATGCTGTGAACTTGAGGTTGTTTCCTCGGAAAATGTACCGTATGCTCATTTCGATTAACATGGAAGGTGACATTGCCTTTGTTGTAATCAATAACAGTACCTGCAGTATTTAAAAAGGGTCTACCAAGGATAATCGACATACTGTCGTCCTCAGGAATATCAAGAATGACAAAGTTTGTTAAGATAGTAACGTCCGCAACAACAACAGGCACATCCTCACAAATGCCAATGGGTATAGCAGTTGATTTGTCAGCCATTTGCAAAGATATCTCAGTAGGAGTCAACTTACTTAATTCAAGCCTACGATACAAGGAAAGAGGCATAACACTAACACCGGCTCCTACATCACAGAAGGTAGTTTTAACATAATTTCTTTTGATGGAGCATGGTATAGTGGGTACTCTGGGATCACCAAGTTTCTTAGGAATTCCACCCTTAAAGGTATAATTGGCAAGCATGGTGGAGATTTCAGCTTCAGGTATTTTCCTTTTATTAGTGATGATATCTTTCATATATTTAGCATAAGGGTTTGTTTTAAGCATATCAGTTAAGCGCATGCATAAGAAAATAGGTCTAATCATTTTAGCAAAGCGCTCAAAATCCTCATCATCCTTTGTCTTGGATGGTTTAGGAGGAAAGGGCATGGGTTTCTGAACCCATGGTTCTCTTTCCCTACCATGTTTCCTAGCAACAAAATCTCTCTTATCATAACGTTGGTTTCTTGATTGTGGGTTATCAAGATCAACAACAGGTTCAATTTCTATATCATTGTTATTACTAGGTTGAGCATCTACATGAACATCATTATTAGCATTATCATTAGGTTCATGTTCATCTCCGGATTGTGTTTCAGTATCATACATAGAAGTATCATTAGGATTCTCAGGTGTTTCTACATTAGGTTCACTAGAAGCATGCAAAGTCCTATCACTTTTCTTTTTCTTCTTCTTGGAAGAACTAGGAGCATCTACATTATTATTATGAGAATCTTGTTCAATCCTCTTAGGGTGGCCTTCAGGATACAGAGCTTCCTGAGTCATTTTACCAGTTCTAGTGGCCACTCTAACAGCAAAGTCAGGTTTATTATTTAATTCATCTAGCAATTCATTCTGAGCCTTAAGTACTTGTTCAGCTTGAGTGGTGACCATAGAGACACGTTTACTAGTAAGTTTAAGTTCACCTTTAACTCTAGACATATAATCACTCAAGCGTCCAATCATATAAGCATTATTTTTCAATTGTATACTAACATAATCATTGAAATTTGCTTGTTTATCCATAAAGTCATCAAACTCATCTAAGCATTGGCTATGAAACTTAGTATACGG
The DNA here is from genome assembly GCF_018294505.1 of Triticum aestivum. Classification (NCBI taxonomy): domain Eukaryota; kingdom Viridiplantae; phylum Streptophyta; class Magnoliopsida; order Poales; family Poaceae; genus Triticum; species Triticum aestivum. The sequence goes on from NC_057795.1 coordinate 413,312,860, forward strand.
AATTTCAACTTTATCATATCTATAGAGAGAATTTACCTTCACTACCTGTGTCGGGTTATCAAGACGATGTGTTTCTTCAGGTGGTATATTAAGACCATGTATCTCTTCAATAGGGGGTAAATTCTTAAGGTCTTCAGATTTAATACCTTTTTCTTTCATTGATTTCTTTGCCTCTTGCATATCTTCAGGACTGATAAATAGAACACCTCTCTTCTTCGGAGTAGGTTTAGGAATAGGCTCAGGAGTTGGCTTAATTGGTTCAGGAATTAGCTCAGGAATTGGCTCAGGAAGAGTCCAATTATTTTCATTTGTCAATATATTATTCAATAACAATTCAGCTTGGTCGACTGTTCTTTCCTTGAAAACACAACCAGCACAACTATCCAAGTGGTCCTTGGAAGCATCGGTTAGTCCATTATAGAAGATATCAAGTATTTCATTTTTCTTAAGAGGGTGATCAGGCAAAGCATTAAGTAATCGGAGAAGCCTCCCCCAAGCTTGTGGGAGACTCTCTTCTTCGATTTGCACAAAATTATATATTTCCCGCAAGGCAGCTTGTTTCTTATGAGCAGGGACATATTTAGCAGAGAAGTAATAAATCATATCTTGGGGACTATGCACACAACCAGGATCAAGAGAATTAAACCAAGTTTTAGCATCACCCTTTAATGAGAACGGAAATATCTTAAGGATATAATAATAGCAAGACTTCTCATCATTAGTAAACAGGGTGGCTATAATTTTCAACTTGGTGAGATGTGCCACAACAGTTTCAGATTCATTGCCATAAAAAGGATCAGATTATACTAAAGTAATTATTTCAGGATGAACAGAGAATTCATAATCCTTATCAGTAACACAGATAGGTGAAGTAGCAAAACCAGGGTCAGGTTTCATTTTAGCATTAAGGGAGTGCTGCTTCCATTTAACTAATAACTTCTTAAGATCATATCTATCATTGCAAGCAAAAATAGCTCTAGCAGCTTCTTCATCCATAACATAACCCTTAGGAACAATAGGCAATTCATAATTAGGGGGAGAACCTTCATCATCACTTTCATCAATAATTTCATTTTCAATAATTTCATTCTCCCTATCCCTCGTAAGTTCTTCATCAATAAATTCACGTAATGGCATAGTAGTATCAAGCATAGAAGTAGTTTCATCATAAGTATCATGCATAGCAGAAGTGGCATTATCAATAACATGCGACATATCAGAATTCTTAGCAGTAGCAGGTTTAGGTGTCGCAAGCTTACTCATAACAGAAGGAGAATCTAGTGCAGAGCTAGATGGCAGTTCCTTACCCCCCGCGTAGTTGAGGGATAAATTTTAGTTCTTTTATCTTTCAAGTTCTTCATAGTGATCAGCAGATATAAATCCCAAGTGACTCAAAGAATAGAGCTATGCTCCCTGGCAACGGCGCCATAAATTAGGCTAGATAACCCACAACTATAGGGGATCGCAATAGCTTTCAAGGGTAGAGTATTCAACCCAAATTTATTGATTCGACACAAGGGGAGCCAAAGAATATTCTTAAGTATTAGCAGTTGAGTTGTCAATTCAACCACACCTGGATAACTTAGTATCTGCAGCAAGGTATTTAGTAGCAAAGTAGTATGATAGTAATGGTAACAGTGGTAAAGGTAAAGATAGTAATGATAGCAGTATTGTAATGATTATAAAAGTAGCAACGGTAAAGTAAATAAGCAAAGTAGAATATATGAAAATCTCGTAGGCATTGGATCAGTGATGGATAATTATGTCGGATGCGATTCCTCATGCAATAGTTATAACATAGGGTGACACAGAACTAGCTCCAATTCATCAATGTAATGTAGGCATGTATTCTGAATATAGTCACATGTGCTTATGGAAAAGAACTTGCATGACATCTTTTGACCTACCCTCCCGTGGCAGCGGGGTCCTAGTGGAAACTAAGGGATATTAAGGCCTCCTTTTAATAGAGTACCAGACACATTAGCACTTGGTGAATACATGAACTCCTCAAACTACGGTCATCCCCGAGAAGTATCCCGATTATTGTCACTTCGGGGTTGTCGGATCATAACACATAATAGGTGACTATAGACTTGCAAGATAGGATCAAGAACTCACATATATTCATGAAAACATAATAGGTTCAGATCTGTAATCATGGCACTCGGGCCCTAGTGACAAGCATTAAGCATAGCAAAGTCATAGCAACATCAATCTCAGAACATAGTGGATACTAGGGATCAAACCCTAACAATACTAACTTGATTACATGGTAAATCTCATCCAACCCATCACTGTCTAGCAAGACTACGATGGAATTACTCACGCACGACGGTGAGCATCATGAAATTGGTGATGGAGGATGGTTGATGATGACGACGCCGACGAATCCCCCTCTCCGAAGCCCCGAACAGACTCCAGATCAGCCCTCCCGAGAGGTTTTAGGGCTTGGCGGCGGTGCTGTATCGTAAAAGGCGATGAAACTTCCTCTCTGATATTTTTCTCTGTGAAACGAAATATATGGAGTTGGAGTTGAGGTCGGTGGAGCAGCATGGGGCCCATGAGACAGGGGGCACGCCCTATAGGGGGGCACGCCCCCCACCCACGTGGACAGGGTGTGGGCCCCCTGGCCTTCATCTTTTGCCAGTATTTTTTATATTTTTCGAAACTTATCTCCGTGGATTTTCAGGTCATTCCGAAAACTTTTGTTTCTGCACGAAAATAACACCATGGCAGTTCTGCTGAAAACAACGTTAGTCCGGGTTAGTTTCATTCAAATCATGCAAGTTAGAGTCCAAAACAAGGGCAAAAGTGTTTGGAAAAGTAGATATGTTGGAGACGTATCACCGCGCCACCAGTGTCTACGGTGGCCGCGCCTCTTGTGTCTGTGGGCACGCCTCCCGTGCCTGCGGCAGCGCCATGTAGGTAGAGACAGAAGCCGGGTGCATGGAGAGTGACGAGTCAGTGGCTAGCTGCTCCGTGTCCGCCACCATCATCGAGGAGAAGTTGAACACGGGAGGCTGCCGCCACTTGGGTCCCATGAAGGCCACCGCCGAGGTGACAACTACGTATACAAGTGATTTTTTTGCTGCTTCATCTCTTCCGAGGATCTTCGTCGAACCCGCAAGTGTCTGCCGGACATGAGGAAGACAAAGGGATTCACGGGCGGCCATTTAGATTAGGTACTAATTATACCACGAGAGCCGGATTAGCACCGCTTAGTTGATGTAAATGTAATGAAATCGGTGATGTTTATATGCAGATCCGGCTTGTTTATATGAAATCCTTCTTGCTTATATGAAACCAATCCGTGTTTGCATGAATTTTCTCTATTTAGTTAGAGTTGTGAAAATGTATGTTGTTGGCGTTGGATGTCAACCGCGGAGGGAAGCGGGGGGAAATTTGCCGGCTGCCGTTGGAGATTCTCTTATGCTGGAAATAATAGAGTCACATCCAATCCATTTGAGTTAATTGCATGTATGATTCTCCATCTATAAATGGTTAATTGCATGTAAAGTGTACATGACTTGCAGGGTGGCTACAACTTCGTATAGAAAGTTAAAAAGAAACAAACCATCCCTAATCTTATATTCTAAGTACTCTGTGGGTTCCACTGTTAGTACAATAGCGAAAGAAGTATATATTAAATTATATAATATAAATATCTAAAGTTAAAGGCAGAATTCGAATTCAGGTCATCACGTTGCGAGCATCCGATGCTAACCAATCCAACACATGTCCGTCGTGGATGATGCTGGAGATATATCTCTATGTCTACTCTTATACTCCCTCCGTTCCTAAATATTTGTCTTTTTCAGATTTCAAATGGACTACCACATACGGATGTGTATATAGACATATTTTAGAGTTAGATTCACTCATTTTGCTCCTTTTGTAGTCACTTGTTGAAATCTCTAAAAGACAAATATTTAGGAACGAAGGGAGTAGAAAATAGAGTTGGTGATGATGGTGTGTCTGCCATCCTGCAATATAGGTCGTCAGATTTATATCTAACGGATAGGAAGGAAACTATGGCAATTTTGCAAAAAGATACCCACACCCCTCTCCACATTTACAAATAAGGCCTTCCCTCGTTCATCCTTTTCTCTCACAAGATGAACTACTCATACAAATGCATCTTGATGTTCCGTGCAACGCATGGGCATCTAGGTAGTTTCTTTTAAAATAGTTACTGCGATAATTGGGTTGAAGTGATATATTTTATGTCTGCCCCGAATGATCTCAGATTCACTAGTAGTAACAAATAAAAGGTTGCCTTGTTAATTAATAGAAAATAGGGTGAAAACTATCACATGAGGCCGGTAAAAACAAGGCACACTGCGTTCAGCGCCATCGTCACTACAGCTGTGCGCGCGATAGAAGTCTACATGTCGAGGGGGCTACAGAGAGAAAGATGTATCGAGTGTGTGTGAGCGAGGCATAAAGACACAACTAGTATGTGTGTGTGTTTGTGTGTGTGTGCTTTAGAGAGAAACCAATTGATAGATTAAGATCAAGATCGAGTTGTCACCCTTCTGCTATCATTGTTGGGGGGTGGGGAGGGGGGAGGGAGAGAAAGACGTATCGAGAGTGTGCGCGCGGTAGGCATAGAGGCACAACTAGCGAGTGTGTGGGTGTGTGTGTTTGAGAGAGAAGCCAGTAGATAGATTACTATGAAGATCAAGGTTCCACCCTACTCCTTAAGTGTCGGGTAGTGTGTGTGTGTGTTTGTGTGTGTGTGTGTGTGCATGTGTTTGGTAGAGAAACCAATTGATAGATTAAGATCAATATCGAGTTTTCACCCTTCTGCTGTCATTGTTGGGGGATGGGGAGGGGGAGGGAGAGAAATACGTATTGAGAGTGTGCGCGCGGTAGGCACAGAGGCACAACTAGTGTGTGTGTGTGTGTGGGTGGGTGTGTGTGTGTGTGTGTGTTTGAGAGAGAAGCCAATAGATATATTACTATCAAGATCGAGGTGCCACCCTACTCCTTCGGTGTTGGGTAGTCTCTCTGTGTGTGTGTGTGTGTGTGTTTGAGAGAGAAACCAATTGATATATTAAGATCAAGATCGAGTTTTCACCCTTCTACTATCATTGTTGGGGGGTGGGGATGGGGAGAGAAAGAAGTGTCGGGAGTGTGCGCGCGGTAGGCACAGAGGCATAACTAGCTAGTGTGTGTGTGTGTGCACCACAAAAAAATACACTTCCGTGATGATACGTGTTTGTCACAGTAGGTCACGTTTTCTGTCATGCATGTACATCCATGACGATTTTATGACAGAATCAAGATAGTCATACATGTGTTTTCATAGAAGTGTTCCATGACATTACCAAAATTATCATCACGGAAGTGTCCACTTCCATGACGATAAATCGCGCATCACAGAAGTGCTTCCGTCAAGGGTGACCGACACGTGGCATCCACCATAACGGAACACCGTTAAGATACCAGGTCCGGTTTTGGATCCAATAACCCGTTAACAGCCCTGACCAATGGGGATTTTCCACATGTAAAATCATCATTGGCTGGAGGAAACACGTGTCAGCTCACCGTTGGGACAGATGTCATCCACTCATTGGACAGAAGGCACCTATGATACGTCGACACATGGCACGGCCCAACAAAGGCCCATTCCTATGAAAAGGCCGGCCCATTTGACTTGGTCAAAAGGTGGCGGGCCGACCCATGGAAAGCATGTTAACGGCCTGTTCGCATATACCCCATTTATAGCCCGCTAACCCAGGGCCCGTTACGACCTATCTGAATTAGGCCCAGTAGCGTCATCTGGGCCGTCCAATATGATTCCAGCCCGTTTTAACTTCCGGCCCATGTATGGCCCATGAAGTCTTTCGGCCCATATGAGGCCCTTTGTAACTCTTGGCCCATTAACGACCCGTGGTGAAACTAGCCCGTAATGAACAGTGTAGCACTTTATACCCATTAACGACCCATGGTGAAACTGGCCCGTAATGAACAGTGTGTCACTTTATACCCATTAACGACCCGTTATTTCATTGGGCCGTTTCCAGCCCATGTTATCTTTCAGCCTTCTCAGGGCCCATTTATTCTTGGGCTCATTTCCAGCATTCGTTTACTTACGACCCGTTACTGTCATTTTCTACTTGTGGGCCAAATTCAGCCCGAGGTTACAGTCGGCCCGTTTGTGGCCCATTAATACGTTGGGCCGTTTTCATAGCATCATCAAATACAATCGATTAATGACGGCCCGTTATGGTCGGCCCATGAACGGACGATTCCAACTCTAGCCCATTTATGGCCATAATGCAGTTTGTTATTGGCCCATGTTTGGCCAACCGATCATACAACCCATAGAAGGCCCATTGATGATACGACGACCCGTAGAAGGCCCATTGTGTCCGCGACCCATATAAGGCCCATTGTTTTTATGACCCGTAGAAGGCCCATTGTTTCTACGGCCCGTAGGAGGGCCATGGTAACTACAGTAAATATGTAGCCCATGGTTATTGTGGCCTAGTTTTAAAAAATAGGTTATTGTGGCCACTAGCAAACCTCGGAAAAAGAACTGCACTGACTACAAGCAAAGAAATAAACAAGACAATAAGTAAATAAATAAGCAAGCAACTTACGCTAGGCTATCACGGCTATTTCACATATTACATCCACTGGGCATCAAAGTTCGGCACCAGTGCAAATATAGGGAACAAAGCAGCATATAAACACCGCAGCAAAACAAGTCCAGAACTGAAACCACTTCAGAAGAGCTCAAGAAACAATATCCTAGGTACCCATAATGCTGGCAAGATGCTTAGCAAGCTTATTAAATTTCTCTTGTTTGGCGCTTAAATCCTCCAGCACTTGCTGTTGCACCAGAAAGTATGCATCTGAATTCTGCAGGGACTTCCTCAGTCCTTTGGCTTCTTGTCGCGTAACATCTGATCGATGTCTTTCAACTTGAAGTTGAGACTCAAGAAGCCAAACTTATTTAGGCAACGAGTTCAAAGAGCTGGTGCCAGCAGTAGTAGCCAGTAACTCGAACACTACATCAAGACAGGACTTTGGGGCTGTCTCAGTGTCTTCAATATAGTTTTTATCAGCTTTCTTGGAGACTAACAGGGATGTCTCACTATCTTGAACCTTATCTGCATTACTTCCTTTACCATTGCATAATGGGGTACTCTTCTCCAATATTTTATCCGTGTTATAAAAGAGAAACAAACAAACACATACAGGTTTACAATGTAGTATATGAAACTCATTTTGGTAAACCAGTTCAGTAGTAAGGTGGAAAAGATAACGACATGAAACAAACATATATCTATGTAGTATGGTCACCGTATGGTCTATATCAGTCTAGTTTATGTTGCCAAATCAAGATAGATACAGTTTGAATCATATCTATTTAAGACAAAGCAGCATAGATAGAATATAAGTGTGGGTAACTACACAACAATAACAACACTTGTAATGTGCATGGCATGAGAACATAATTGTTTATTCAATTGAAACTAAAATCAACATAGAGCAAGTTACAACAGCAAACACATTAAAGAAACAGGTTTAGAACATACTTGCTGCACCATTGGAGTTTCGATTGCATCCTTCAAATTTGAAATTAGTTGGTATGAGTAAATACAGTGATGCAAGAGCAAAGTAGTATGAACCATAGCTACGGAACCTGACCTGAGAACAATTCTTCTTCTACTTTAAGTGTTGACTTGGGGTTCGGAGTGGTGGTCCTCGTGCTTTGGGCACTGCAGTTGCGTTACTAACTGCTCGTGTTTGGGTGCTCTGTGGTGGAGACGATGTCGTGTCAACGAGAACTGGGTTACTATCGGCTGGGGTTGGGGTTAGAAAGGGTGTAGCTGGTTCTCTGTCCAACTGGGTAGGGATTACAATCTGCGTGATCCTGGGTTATGTGTGGTGGGGCTGGTTCTTGGGCAAGTACAATTGTGGTTCTATCTGCATTGGCAGGTAGCACGATCTTTTCTGAAGACCGTGTTTTTACTCCCATAGATACTGCCATCACCCCTCCAATTGAAATGGCTGATAAACTAGAAAAGTAATTGAATGTACAGACATTGTAAGATAGATAGGTGCAATGGATAGTAGGGAAGAAAAAAGTGTTGGAAATATGCCCTAGAGGCAATAATAAAATGGTTATTATTGTATTTCCTTGTTCATGATAATTGTCTATTGTCCATGCTATAATTGTATTGACCGGAAACCGCAATACATGTGTGAATACATAGACCACAACATGTCCCTAGTGAGCCTCTAGTTGACTAGCTCATTGATCAACAGATGGTCATGGTTTCCTGACCATGGACATTGGATGTCATTGATAATGGGATCACATCATTAGTAGAATGATGTGATGGACGAGACCCAATCCTAAGCATACCACAAGACCGTATATTTCGTTTGCTAAAGCTTTTCTAATGTCAAGTATCATTTCCTTAGACCATGAGATTGTGTAACTCCCTGATATCGTAGGAGTGCTTTGGGTGTACCGAACGTCACAATGTAACTGGGTGGCTATAAAGGTGCACTACAGGTATCTCCGAAAGTGTCTGTTGGGTTGGCACGAATTGAGACTGGGATTTGTCACTCCGTATGACAGAGAGGTATCTCTAGGCCCACTCAGTGATGCATCATCATAATGAGCTCAATGTGACTAAGTAGTTAGTCACATGATCATGCATTACGGAACGAGTAAAGTGACTTGCCGGTAACAAGATTGAACGAGGTATTGGGATACCAACGATCGAATCTCAGGAAAGTAACGTACCGATTGACAAAGGGAATTGCATACACGATTGCTTGAATCCTTGACATCTTGGTTCATCCGATGAGATCATCGTGGAACATGTGGGAGCCAACATGGGTATCCAGATCCCACTGTTGGTTATTGTCCAGAGAGCTGTCTCGGTCATGTCTGCATGATTCCCGAACCCGTATGGTCTACACACTTAAGGTTCGATGACGCTAGGGTTATAAGAGAAGTTTGTATGTGGTTACCGAATGTTGTTCGGAGTCTCGTATGAGATCCCGGACGTCACGAGGAGTTCCGGAATGGTCCGGAGGTAAAGAATAATATATAGGAAGTGAGGTTTTGGCCACCGGAAGTATTTCGGGGGTCACCGGTAATGTATCGGGACCACCGGAAGGGTTCCGGGGGTCCACCGGGAGGGGCCACCAACCCCGAAGGCTTGCATGGGCCTAGAGTGGAAAGGGACCAGCCCCAGAGTGGGCTGGTGTGCCTCCCACCAAGGCCCAAGGCGCAGCTATGAGGGGAGAGGGGAAACCCTATGCGCAGATGGGCCTAAAGGCCCACCCTTGGGCGCACCCCCCTCCCTCCCCCTCTTGGCCGCCCTCCTCTATCCCATCTAGAGTTGCCGCCCCCTAGGGGTGGGAACCCTAGAGGGGGCGCACCCTCCTCCCCTCCTCCTATAAATAGTGGGGGTTTTGGGGCTGCCATACACATGAGTTTCCATCTCTCCTCGCGCAGCCCTACCCCTCTCCCTCCTCGTCTCTCGTAGTGCTTGGTGAAGCCCTGCAGGAGTGCCACGCTCTTCCATCACCACCACGCCGTTGTGCTGCTGCTAGACGGAGTCTTCCCCAACCTCTCCCTCTCTTCTTGCTGGATCAAGGCACGGGAGATGTCACCGGGCTGCACGTGTGTTGAACGCGGAGGCATCGTCCTTTGGTGCTTAGATCGGATTCGGCCGCGATCTGAATCGCTTCATGAACGACTCCACCGACCGCGTTCTTGTAACGCTTCCGCATCGTGATCTTCAAGGGTATGAAGATACACTCCCCTCTCTCTTGTTGCTAGAATCTCCATAGATTGATCTTGGTGATGCGTAGAAAATTTTGAATTTCTGCTACGTTCCCTAACAGTGGCATCATGAGCTAGGTGTATTGCGTAGATTCTATGCAATAGTAGAACACAAGTAGTTGTGGGCGTTGGTTTTGTTCAATATGCTTACCATTACTAGTCCTATCTTGTTTCGATGGTATTATGGGATGAAGCTGCCCGGACCGACCTTACACGTACATTTACGTGAGACAGGTTCCACCGACTGACATGCACTTGTTGCATAAGGTGGCTAGCGGGTGCCAGTCTCTCCCACTTTAGTCGGATCGGATTCGATGAAAAGGGTCCTTATGAAGGGTAAATAGCAATTGGCATATCACGTTGTGGTTTTGACGTAGGTAAGAAACGTTCTTGCTAGAAAGCTATAGCAGCCACGTAAAAAACTTGCAACAAAAATTAGAGGACGTCTAACTTGTTTTTGCAGCATATGCCGTGTGATGTGATATGGCCAAGAAGGATGTGATGAATGAAATATATGTGATGTATGAGATTGATCATATTTTTGTAATAGGAATCATGACTTGCATGCCGATGAATATGACAACCGACAGGAGCCATAGGAGTTGTCTTTATTTATTGTATGACCTGCGTGTCACTGAATAACGCCTTGTAATTACTTTACTTCATTTCTAAACCGTTAGCTATAGTAGTAGAAGTAATAGTTGGCGCGACAACTTCATGGAGACATGATGATGGAGATCATGGTGTCATGCCGGTGACGATGATGATCATGGAGCCCCGAAGATGGGGATCAAAAGGAGCAAAATGATATTGGCCATATCATGTCACTATTTGATTGCATGTGATGTTTATCATGTTTATGCATCTTATTTGCTTAGAACGACGGTAGTAAATAAGATGATCCCTCATAATAATTTCAAGAAAGTGTTCCCCCTAACTGTGCACCGTTGCGAAAGATCGTTGCTTCGAAGCACCACGTGATGATCGGGTGTGATAGATTCTAACGTTCACATACAACAGGTGTAAGCCAGATTTACACACGCGAAACGCTTAGGTTGACTCGATGAGCCTAGCATGTACAGACATGGCCTCGGAACACAAGAGACCGAAAGGTCGAACATGAGTCATATAGTAGATACGATCAACATGAAGATGTTCACCGATGATGACTAGTCCGTCTCACGTGATGATCGGACACGGCCTAGTTGACTCGGATCATGTATCACTTAGATGACTAGAGGGATGTCTATCTGAGTGGGAGTTCATCAATTAGATGAACTTAATTATCCTGAACATAGTCAAAAGGTCTTTGCAAATTATGTCGTAGCTCGCGCTTTAGTTCTACTGTTTGGATATGTTCCTAGAGAAAATATAGTTGAAAGTTGATAGTAGCAATTATGCGGACTGGGTCCATAAACTGAGGATTGTCCTCATTGTTGCGCAGAAAGCTTATGTCGTTAATGCACCGCTCGGTGTGCTGAACCTCGAACGTCGCCTGTGGATGTTGCGAACATCTGACATACACGTTTTGATGACTACGTTATAGTTCAGTGCAAACGGTTTAGAATTGAGGCGCCGAAGACGATTTCGAAACATCACGGAACATATGAGATGTTCCAAGGGCTGAAATTGTGATTTCAAGCTCGTGCCCACGTCAAGAGGTATGAGACCTCTGACGAATTTTTCTAGCCTACAAACTAAGGGAGAAGATCTCAATTGTTGAGCATGTGCTCAGATTGTCTGAGTACTACAATCACTTGAATCGGATGGGAGTTAATCTTCTAGATGAGATAGTGATCTTTCTCCAAAGTCATTGCCACCAAGCTACTAGAGCTTCGTGATGAACTATAACCTATCAGGGATAGATATGATGATCCTTGAAATATTCGCAATGTTTGACACCGCGAAAGTAGAAATCAAGAAGGAGCATCAATAGTTGATGGTTAGTGAAACCACTAGTTTCAAGAAGGGCAAGGGCAAGAAGGGATACTTCATGAAACGGCAAATCAGCTGCTGCTCTAGTGAAGAAACCCAAGGTTGAACCCAAACCTGAGACTAAGTGCTTCTCTAATAAGGGGAACAACCACTGGAGCAGAATTACCCTAGATACTTGGTAGATAAGAAGGCAGGCAAGGTCAACAGAAGTATATTGGATATACATTATATTTATGTGTACTTTACTAGTACTCCTAGTAACACCAGGGTATTAGATACCGGTTCGGTTGCTAAGTGTTAGTAACTCAAAATAAAAGCTGCAGAATAAACGGAGACTATCTAAAGGTGAGATGACGATATGTGTTGGAAGTGTTTCCAAGCTTAATGTGATCAAGCATCGCATACTCCCTCTACCATCGAGATTGGTGTTAAACCTAAATAATTGTTATTTGGTGTTTGCGTTGAGCATAGACATGATTGGATTATGTCTATCACAATACAGTTATTCATTTAAGGAGAATAATGGTTGCTCTGTTTATTTGAATAATACCTTCAATGGTCTTGCACCTAAAATGAATGGTTTATTGAATCTCGATCGTAGTGATACAGATGTTCATGCCAAAAGATATAAGATAGTAATGATATAGTGCCACCTACTTGTGGCACTGCCATTTGAGTCATATTGGTATAAAACGCATGAAGAAACTCCATGTTGATGGATCTTTGGACTCACTCGTTTTTGAAAAGATTGAGACATGTGAACCATGTCTATTGGTATATACGCATGAAGAAACTCCATGCAGATGGACCGTTTGGACTCACTTGTTTTTGAATCACTTGAGACATGCAAATCATAACACATGGGCAAGATGACTGAAAGCCTCGTTTTCAGTAAAATGGAAAAAGAAAGCAACTTGTTGGCGGTAATACATTTTGATGTGTGCAGTCCAATGAGTGCTGAGGCACGCAATGGATATCGTTATGTTCTTACTTCACAGATGATTTGAGTAGATACTGAGTATATTTACTTGATGAAACACAAGTCTGAATTATTGAATGGTTCAAGTAATTTCAGAGTGAAGTTGAAGATCATCGTGACAAGAGGATAAAATGTCTATGATGTGATCATGGAGATGAATATCTGAGTTACGAGTTTGGTACACAATTGAGACATTGTGGAAATTGTTTCACAACTAACACCGCCTGGAACACCATAGTGTGATGGTGTGTCCGAACATCATAGATGCACCCTATTGGATATGGGGCATACCATGATTTCTCTTATCGAATTACCACTATCGTTCATGGGTTAGGCATTAGAGACAACCACATTCACTTTAATAGGGCACCACATAATTCCGTTGAGATGACACCGTATGAACTATGGTTTAGAGAAACCTAAGCTGTTATTTCTTGAAAGTTTGGGGCTGTGACGCTTATATGAAAAACTTTCATCCTGATGAGCTCGAACCCAAAACGGATAAATACATCTTCATAGGACACCCAAAATAGTTGGTATACCTCCTATTTCAGATCCGGAAGCAAAAGTGATTGTTTCTAGAAACGGGTCCTTTCTCGAGGAAAAGTTTCTCTCGAAAGAATTGAGTGGGAGGATGGTGGAGACTTGATATGGTTATTGAACCGTCACTACAACTAGTGTGTAGCAGGGCACATGAAGTTGTTCCTGTGGCACCTACACCAATTGAAGTGGAAGCTGATGATAGTGATCATGAAGCTTCGGATCAAGTCACTACCGAACCTCGTAGGACGACAAGGATGTGTACTGCTTCAGAGTGGTACGGTAATCCTGTCTTGGAGGTCATGTTGCTAGAGAACATTGAACCTACGAGCTATGGAGAAGCGATGGTGGGCCCGGATTCTGACAAATGGCTCAAGGCCATAAAATCCGAGAGAAGATCCATGTATAAAACAAAGTGTAGACTTTGGAAGAACTACTTGATGGTCATAAGGCTGTTGGGTACAGATGGATTTTAAAAGGGAAGACAGACAATGATGGTAAGTGTCACCATTAACAAAGCTCGACTTGTCGCTAAGATGTTTTCCGACAAGTTCAAGGAGTTGACTATGATGAGACTTTCTCACTCATAGCGATGCTAAGAGTCTGTTAGAATTAGATTAGCAGCTACTGCATTATTTATGAAATCTTGCAGATAGGATGTCAAAATATAGTTTCCTCAACGATTTTCTTGAGGAAAGGTTGTATCTGATACAACCAGAAGGTTTTGACAATCCTAAAAGATGCTAACAAGTATGCAAAGCTCCAGCAATCCTTCTAAGGACTGGAGTAAGCATCTCGGAGTTGGAATATACGCTTTGATGAGATGATCAAAGATTTTGGATTTATACAAAGTTTATGAGAAACTTGTATTTCCAAAGAAGTGAGTGGGAGCACTATAGAATTTCTGATGAGTATATGTTGTTGACGTATTGTTGATCAGAAATGATATAGAATTTCTAGAAAGCATATAGAGTATTTGAAAAGTGTTTTGCAATGGAAAACCTAGATTAAGCTACTTGAACATTGAGCATCAAGATCTATAAGGATAGATCAAAAATGCTTAATAGTACTTTCAAATAAATACATACCGTGACAAGATTTTGAAGGAGTTCAAAATAGATCGGCAAAGAAGGAGTTCTTGCCTTGTTATAAGGTGTGAGTATTGAGTAAGACTCAAGACCTGACCATGGCATAAGAGAGAGAATGGATGAAGGTCGTCCCCTATGCTTCAGACATAGGCTCTACAGTATGCTATGCTGTGTACCGCACCTGAAGTGTGCCTTGCCATGAGTCAGTCAAGGGGTACAAGAATGATCTAGGAATGGATCACAAGACAGCGGTCAAACATATCCTTAGTAACTAGTGGACTAAGGAATTTTCTCGATTATGGAGGTGGTAAAAGACTTCGTTGTAAAGGGTTACGCCGATGTAAACTTTGACACTAATCCGGATTATTCTGAGTAGTAAACCGGATTCGTATAGTAGAACAGTTATTTGGAATAGCTCCAAATAGAGCGTGGTAGCTGCATCTAGGTGATGACATAGAGATTTGTAAAGCACACAAGGATCTGAAAGATTCAGACCCGTTGACTAATAACCTCTCTCACAAGCGAGATATGATCAAACCCAATGGGTGTTGGACTCGTTACAATCACATAGTGATGTGAACTTGATTATTGACTCTAGTGCAAGTGGGAGACTGTTGGAAATATGCCCTAGAGGCAATAATAAAATGGTTATTATTGTATTTCCTTGTTCATGATAATTGTCTATTGTTCATGCTATAATTGTATTGACCGGAAACCGCAATACATGTGTGAATACATAGACCACAACATGTCCCTAGTGAGCCTCTAGTTGACTAGCTCGTTGATCAACAGATGGTCATGGTTTCCTGACCATGGACATTGGATGTCATTGATAATGGGATCACATCATTAGGAGAATAATGTGATGGATGAGACCCAATCCTAAGCATAGCACAAGATCGTATAGTTCGTTTGCTAAAGCTTTTCTAATGTCAAGTATCATTTCCTTAGACCATGAGATTGTGTAACTCCCTGATACCATAGGAGTGCTTTGGGTGTACCAAACGTCACAACGTAACTGGGTGGCTATAAAGGTGCACTACAGGTATCTCCGAAAGTGTCTGTTGGGTTGGCACGAATCGAGACTGGGATTTGTCACTCCGTATGACGGAGAGGTATCTCTGGGCCCACTCGGTGATGCATCATCATAATGAGCTCAATGTGACTAAGTAGTTAGTCACGGGATCATGCATTACGGAACGAGTGAAGTGACTTGCCGGTAACGAGATTGAACGAGGTATTGGGATACCGATGATCGAACCTCGGGCAAGTAACGTACCGATTGACAAAGGGAATTGCATACGGGATTGCTTGAATCCTTGACATTGTGGTTCATCCGATGAGATCATCGTGGAACATGTGGGAGCCAACATGGGTATCCAGATCCTGCTGTTGGTTATTGGTCAGAGAGCTGTCTCGGTCATGTCAGCATGATTCCCGAACCCGTAGGGTCTACACACTTAAGGTTCGATGACGCTAGGGTTATAAGGGAGGTTTGTATGTGGTTACCGAATGTTGTTCGGAGTCCCGGATGAGATCCCGGACGTCACGAGGAGTTCCGGAATGGTCCGGAGGTAAATAATAATGTATAGGAAGTGAGGTTTTGGCCACCGAAAGTATATCGGGGGTCACCGGTAATGTATCGGGACCACCGGAAGGGTTCCGGGGGTCCATCGGGAGGGGACACCAGCCCCGGAGGCTTGCATGGGCCTAGAGTGGAAAGGGACCAGCCCCAGAGTGGGCTGGTGCACCTCCCACCAAGGCCCAAGGTGCAGCTATGAGGGGAGAGGGGAAACCCTAGGCGCAGATGGGCCTAAAGGCCCACCCTAGGGCGCACCCCCCTCTCTCCCCCTCTTGGCCGCCCCCCTCTATCCCATCTAGGGCTGCCGCCCCCTAGGGGTGGGAACCCTAGAGGGGGCGCACCCTCGTCCCCTCCTCCTATAAATAGTGGGGGTTTTGGGGCTACCATACACATGAGTTTCCATTTCTCCTGGCGCAGCCCTACCCCTCTCCCTCCTCGTCTCTCATAGTGCTTGGCGAAGCCCTGCAAGAGTGCCACGCTCCTCCATCACCACCACGCGGTTGTGTTGCTGCTGTACGGAGTCTTCCCCAACCTCTCCCTCTCTTCTTGCTGGATCAAGGCACGGGAGACATCACCGGGCTGCACGTGTGTTGAACGCGGAGGCACCGTTCTTCGGTGCTTAGATCGGATTCGGCCATGATCTGAATCGCTTCATGAACGACTCCACCGACCGCATTCTTGTAATGCTTCCGCATCGCGATCTTCAAGGGTATGAAGATACACTCCCCTCTCTCTTGTTGCTAGAATCTCCATAGATTGATCTTGGTGATGCGTAGAAAATTTTGAATTTCTGCTACGTTCCCCAACAAACAGGGCATGAAATAATTCACATTTATGTTGTCTAACCAAACAGAATGGCAGGACATAATTTCACATATATGATGGCTAACTAAACAGGATAGCATGACACAATATCACATGTATGATGGCTAACTAAACATGATAGAATGACATACTTCAAAATATGATGACTATGTAAACAGGATGACATGATAACTATACGATGTGTCTATTAAAGTGGTTGGCATGCCATAAATCACAAACATGCCGTCGATGGAAACATGATGGCATGATATAATTCACGGATAGAATGACATAATTTAAATATGATGACTATGTAAACAGGATGAGATGATATAACTATATTATGTCTTTAGAAAATGGGTTGGCATTGCATAATTCAGATACATGTTGTCTATGTAAACATCATGGTATGATATAATTGAAATATATGATTTATATACTAAGGAAGTGAGCAGAGGGCAATCGCATATAGGATGTGTCAACTAAGGAGATGGCATTCAATATTGTGTATATGATGTAAAAACTAAGCATTGCAATACAACATATGCATGATATGAGTAATATAACCCTGCCAAGTTTGAGCATACACCTTAGGGGGATAATAGGACTGGTCATCTGCCTCTGAATCCTCCTCTGAAGAGCTATCTGTAACCAGCAAGATATCTGCTTCAGTAGGTAGCATTGTCTACTCTGAAGACCTTATTTTCACTCTAGATTTCTCAATCACCAATTCAAATGGCTGATGCACAGGAAGAGCAGTTGAATATACAAACATTGTCGACAAAAGCAATGAGATACAAAAAAGGACGGCATGATATAATTCACATATATGACGCTTGGCTAAGCAACATGGCATTGCATAATTCACATATATAATGCCTTGCAACAAGATAACATTGCATAATTCACATATATAATGTCTTGCAACAATATGGCATTGCATAATTCACATATATGGTAATTAGACACTAAACAGGTGGCATTCACACAAAGCATGTCTAAACAAAGCAAATGACATAGCAATGCAAGATACCATATGCACGATATGAGCAACATAACCCTTCCAAGTTAGAGCATGCACCTCAGGGGGGGGGGATAGGACTGGTCATCTGTCTCTGAATCCTCCTATGAGGAGCTATCTGTAACCAGCAAGGCATGCGCTTCGTCAGATAGCATTGTCTGCTCTAAAGACCTTGTTTCCACTCCAGATTTTTCCATGACCGTGCCGAATAGCTGATGCACAGGAAGAGTAATTGAATGTACTAAAATTGTTGACAAATTTAACACGTAATAAAAAATGATGGCATGATATAATTCACATATAAGATGACTGGCTAACCAGGGTGGCATTGCAAAATTCACATATATGATGCCTGGATAAACAAGATGGCATTGCATGATTCACATATACGATAAAGGAACTAAACAGATGGCATTGACACAAAGCATGTCTAAACTAAGCAGATGACATCTTTGATGTATACAATAAGCAATGCAAGGCTCCATATGCATGATATTACAAACATCAACATGCCAAGTTAGAGCGAAGACCTCATGGGGTAAATAGGAGTGGTCCTCTCCTTCTGAATCCCCCTCAGAACAGTTATCTTCCTCTTGATTACGATCCAAAATGGGTGGAGGGGGGCTGCCTTTTCGCCCACCATGGAGCGACTCTGCATGAAATTTTATTGCCACGCAAGGCTCATCTCTTTTGCTCTACATGATCAGTTCTATTGTGTACAATAACTGGTATGCATAGGAATAAAACATAGTGAGATTATGTAAGGAGTGCATGCACAAATCCAGAGTGATGGTAGCAAATTGTGGATAGACCCAAAACCAATGATAGCGGGCAGATAATAGCTTTATTTAAAAATACAGATAATGGCTCCTTTAATGTTTGTTTGCACCCAACATGAAACTCATAGTAGACACCCGAGATTAACTAGATAGTAGACAGATAGTACTGATTGCTGCCCCAATATGTACCCCATAACCATTTAAAAACTCAAGTTTCAACATTAGTTTGGACCTGACTCAGAGTCTAATAGGTGAACACGATGATAATGTAGCATGTCATCATATTAAGCGATGCATAACGTAAGCAGACACGGAAGAGTGTAACCTCTCTTGCAGACCCGTGTAGTCCGCAAGGTCATTGTAACACCCCAAAAACTTAACCATGATTTATTAATTAAAATTTTGCCTTGGTAAATTTTTTTTGGATTTTCTTTTGGTTCAGAACCACTCTTTTCTCCTGAATTGTGAAGTTTTCACCCGAAGTGAAAACTTTGTTCAAAAATATTGTTGGACTTATATACCCTCTCAAGAAACATTTCTTTTATCAGTAGAATTATTTATATGATTATTTTTTCCCTGAGCCTTTTTCTTTTAAAACTGACTTACATAAGCTTTAGAGCCTCTTTTGCACTACAACCCTTTTAAATACTCCTTTAAAAATTCCACCAAAATTTGGGGATGACATGTGAGGTTCCTAAATCACTTTTATGCAAAAATTACTTTTAGTCATTTGGAGATTTTGAGCCCTACCTCAAATTTTCAAATCTGGATCAGTTTGTGGTTTGCACTACAACCTAATTAAATATTTCTTTAAAAATTACATAAAAATTGGGGATGTCAGTAGATGCATATAATTCATTTTTATGGAAAAACCCATGAGTGTTCTATGAAAAATTTGAGCAAATCATCCTCTTTTGCTCTCTGACCCAGTTGTGTGTTTTCTACTACAACTCTATTTTATTTTACTCTAGTGCCCATGATCTTTCTCCTGCTTATAAACCATCCTACAAAACCCTTAAGTCCAGGAGATTGGACCCATTGGTGCATTTTTGGACCATGCAACGATAGCCTTTAGTTTCTGCCCAGATTTGGTTTTCTCAAAAACTTGCACTAACTAGTTTTTGGTTTTGCCCAACTAACCTTGCCACCGTCTCTAGAATCTAAAGAGACACTGATCTGGAGCTTTTGGCTACCCCAAGAGATGCCTAGATGCCCATGACATTCTGTCGAGCACTTTGTGTGCATAGCCAGATTTGGCATGATTTTTAGTTTGCATTGTGAACTTGATCCTCTGACCCAACAAACTTGTCCACTAAGTCCCTAGCTACCACTAACCCAGACCTGTTAACTGCCAGCCTCGCTCGAGCCCTCTAGCACGCGATGGCATTGCGTCGAGCGCCTGGCGTGCGTGCTCTGGGCGCGTCCAGAGCGCACGTTTTGCACGCGCTTGCACCGAGCCGCCGCGTCTTGCTGTCGACCTCCCCACGCCCGTGCTGACCCTTGGCCACTCGCAGCCATCACGCCCGACCCCTCCCTCGCCGCAGAGCCACCCCTGGCGCCCTACAACGCCGCCGTCAGGTCGGCCATGGCGGCTAGCTGCCGACCGCAGTAGCCTCTGCCATGGAGGGCGCCGCCCGAGCCACTCCAGCGCGCCAGCTGCCCCTGGAACAGCTCGAGCTCATCCACGAGCCCGTCTGCTAGCGCCCGTCGCCGCCACATCGCCCTGCAAGCTACAGAACGGCGGTTCGCTGTTCTTATCCATGGCCGCCGTCGGAACCGACCTTGGCCGCCTATAAAAGGGGCCCCGAGCTCGTCTAGACCCTCAGGCCGCCTCATGCCATCCCCCTAGTGCTCCCTTAGCCAGCTATCGACGGAAGGAGGCCGTCTTCCCCATCTTAGGTCAGTTCGGCCGCCGCCACCCTCCGGTCCCGTTCATCGCCAGTAGAGCCTCCCTGGTCCGTCCAGTGCCACCACCATCTTCCCCTTGATCGTGCGGAGCCACCCAACCCCTCAGCTTCGACGGGGAGCCACCGTAGCTCTAAGCCCCAATCCTCACGAAGCCACCGTCCGCCGCAGAGCTCGCCGCCGGCTACTCCCTTCGCCCCCGCCAGCCGTTCGACCACCGGGAGGACCGACCTGGACCAGCGGATCCATCCCCGCCCTCAGAACCCCGCAGGAGCCGCTGTTCGTCGACGGCGATCATCGGAGCCCCGCCTCCGCTCGGGCAGAGGAGAAAGGAGGCGGGCGACTGGTCAAACTTGACAAGTGGGCCCAAGGGACCCACTGTTAGTGACCTCGAGCCGGTCCACGCTGGCACAAGTGAAGGCGTAAAGCCCAGAGTACGCTCCCTCCCTCGAACCGTTTTTCTTTTTCTTTTATTTATTTATTAAAAACAGAATTTTGACTAAACTTTGACTGGCTATAACTTTTTAAATATAAGTCCAAATGATTTGATTCTTTTTTTGTTGTTTCTCAAATTCTGTCTAGTTTATTTTCATATTTATTTGAAAATTTTCCAAACAACTTTTTTGTACTGTTTTGAAACTATGTGTTAATTTAAATTTTATCAAAATAGGATTTTTGAAGAAGAAGGCAGCTTTCAAAAATGCACCCCACTTGCATACTCTTGAACGCAAGCATTCTGAACCTTGGCATAATATTGTTGTGTGTTGTTTGATACGGTTACAACACCACCTTAACACGAAGTATCCGTTATTTTATGTGATGATATGATCATACTCATGAGTGCATAATGAATGTTCCTTGCTGTTGGATTTGGTATGATTGTGATGGTAATCACCCTCGTATGCCTTTCATGCCTATCGGAAGGAATCCGGGAAAGCCTCTGTCTTGGGTAGACGCGAGCTTGTCTCTAGTCTTCGTCGAGACGGTTGTGTCCGGTATGGCATAGTGAGGTATGATGAGTGGTGATTCTGTCTGTTGGTTGAAACATATTTGCTATGCTAATCATGCAGGGAATACTCAAACCTCCTGAGTCGGTCGTAGATCGAGTCTTGTTCCAGTAACCCCCATACTTGTTTCGTACTACCACTTGTCCCGGCCATAGGTAGGGTACAGTTCAGTAAGTTGTAAACCCCTGTCTAGCACACACCGTATAGAGAGTCCATGGTGGAAGATACCGACTGTGGCCGGTAGGCATGCTACCTGGTCCGGGGGCATGGGTGTTTCCGGTTGTAGCCGAGGGGGTAGCTCCCCTAGTTTGCGCGCGTTATAAATATTGTGATCCCATGCTAATCGAGGTTGTAGCCTCCCCACTTAGATTTTTGCTTAACGAGTGTCGTGGGTGATTCCAGACACCAGGAAGTCAGGCTGGTGTGTGCGGTCAAGTGTGTTTTCAATTAAAAGACTGTAGATGGAATTAGTTCCGATGGACTAAAGGAATCCGTTACTCGTGGGTAAAGAGTACACCCTCTGCAGAGATAATATCTATTCGAATAGCCATGTCCATGGTTAAGGACTACAGTCTGGGATGGGTCAAGTGTCGGTCTTAGTGTTGGTCTTTGGAGGAAAAACTGCTAAACCAGAACATTGATTATGACCTGTGATGATTATGATTTTTATTATTATGGACTAACCAATTACATTATTTGAATTATTGAGTATCCCTGGGATGGTTCTACCTCCTGGATATTCACTGTGATTATTCCCATATAAGCCCTTTATGTGGTGTCGCACAGACGCCCGACTGTGGCATGCTTGTCAATCAAATTACATATAAGCCCTTTATGTGGTGTCGCACAGACGCCCGACTGTGGCATGCTTGTCATTTAAATTACTTATAAGCCCTTTATGTGGTGTCGCTCACACGCCCGATTGAGGCATGCTTTAAATTATTATCCTTTCGAGGCGTCGCTTCAGACACCCGATCGGTGCATTCTATTTTTACTCCATTATTGCATATTCACGTTATGAATAACCTGGTTGCGTTCATCTTGGATTTTATTTTGTGACTGACATTGTGATCATGAAATATTTCAGAGCATGATTATCATTCATATTGTTATACCTGTGTTCATAATGTTTGCGAGTACATTCAAAAGTACTCACTGGCTTGTCCCTGGCTATTGTCTTGGCCAGATTTCTTGCACGGAGAGGAGCGTTGCGATGACAGCCCCGAAGTCTACACAATGGTGATAGCAGCCTTGCTAAGATAGGAGTTATCTTGGTCAGCTGTTCCTGTGGGAAATGGAGTCCCATAGACGCAGATGAACCACAAACCGCTTCCGCCATCAGTCACTAGAAACCTTGTGTTGTACTCATAGGCCAGAATGGTCTTGTACTACATATTATGTATTTTGCTTGGAGTTTCTGTATCAAGTTGGTGTCTCATCAGCTAACAGTAATGCTGGGGCTGGTGAGCATAAGGGCCATTTTCTGGGAAATTAATACCCCGAAAATCCGGTCCTGACAGTCATCTGCTCAGCTCATGATGGTAATGCAGTTGTCGTGGCTGCCGACGGCGGGGAAGAAGATCTGAGGCAGCGAAAGATAGTTTGGAGAGCAGATCCCTGCTGTGGTGAACCCTTCCATCATTGGAGCAGCTGAGTTGGGGTGGAACACGGCGCCGCAGGAGCAGGACACACCACACAAGGTTTTCTTTGACACATATCTGTAACAGAAGTAATTGTGTAAGGGCTTGTTTGAATTTGAGGATTCTAACAATGCAGGGATCGGAAATAGACAGGAATAGGATAGGAATGCACGTGCAAGACAGTGACTTTAAAAACACAGGATTTTTGCCAATCTGGGTGTTTGATTCACAAGAATTGGAAGATCACATGATGCAAAGAAGCATGGTGAGATTAAGTCAAACCACAAGAAAATGTACGGTTATAATGCTATTATGCTACTATCTCTTAGTCTTGTGCTTCATGAATAGGAATATGAAAAGGAGGACAAGTGGAAATTAGAATTCCTACGGTTTTTCTTTCAAGGAGACACTAAAGGAACAAATCCTACCATTTTTATTTTGCTCCATTATTTGCACCAAATTCATGAAAAGTAGTACCATAGGAAACTTTCCAATTCCTATGTTTTTCATTCACTTTTCCTTTCAAGCACTGGCGATTCTAGTAGGCAGGCTTGAGCAAGGAAAAGCCTACACTAAGAAAATGTTTTTGTGCTACTTCTATTACTTTGGACCCAGGCCATTGCCCTACTAGCTCAACCCCCAGGCCCATCGACAAATGCACAACTCAAACATGCAGAGATAAATAATGATGGCATTCAAGAGAGTCCATCATGGATAGCTAAGTTGCCTGGTACCTCACTCCTTGTCATATAGTAGGATAAAATAATCGTATTTCACATTACTACATGTGCTTAGTGGACAATATATATAACATGTAGAGTAAAAAAGAGATGTAACAAGTGTACAACCTCTTTGGCGAAGCCATGTCGATCTCAGCGTGATTGGGTTGGCCGGTGAGGATACTCCGGCTAACTTGGCTGTCGGAGGAGGGGAAGAAGATCTTAGGCGTCTGGAGATGGAGCCCGAGGTACTGCTCCGCTGTTATGGAGGGTTTCGTCATTGGAGCAGCTCCGATGAGTTCTACGACGCCGATGCTGAAGCAGGACAAGAGAGACAACATTAACCTGAGTGTAATTCTAATAACATCTCCAATAGATGACGTAAAATACATAACCACAAAGTGCTAGATGTGAAATACATCAGCCGCTCATCTCTGAACTTATCTTTTGAAAGTGAATTTAACTGTCGAAACTGAACTTAACTGTCGAAACTGAATTTTGTTGTCGAAACTGAATTTTACTGTCGAAACTAAACGCACTAGAGGTGAGGCTACACGTCAGTCGACTGACTTTTTCATCTCTGGTTAGTCGATTTTGCAGCCGTTGGATACGAAATCAAGGGCATGCAATTCATCTTCAACCTCCACCCCCCTGAGCCGCCAGCCACCACCGGCCAAACAGCCGCCCCCCGCCGCCCGCGGCCGGCGGTGCGCCGCCCTGCCCGCCCCGGAAACACTCCCCACCACTGGTCCACCGCCACCCCGGCCATCCCTCTAGCCCCCCCCTGTGCCGAGCTTTTTCTCCGGCGATCCCCACGCCACCGACCCACCACCGCCGGCGACCACCGCCCCCACCTTGAACTCTAGATAGATAGTAGAGTACCTCTGCGGTGAGCCCCCCTCCCTGCTGCGGCTGGTTCTTCCTTAACTCCGGTGAGTCCCCCCCCCCACACCCCCTGAAAATGAACTGACCCAAAAGTCGATTCAGTCGACTGAAGTATAGCTAAATCGGAGCAGCATCGCAAGCAAGAGCAAGAGCGAGAGCAGCAGCGTGATCAAGAGCAATAGCAAGAGTAGACCAGGCAGGGGACCGGGAGGAAGAGCAGAGCAGCAGTGCAAGCGAGAGCTAAAGCAGCAGCAACTCCTACTGATGTGGACGTCGCCGCCGAGGGAGTGTCGCCGTGGAGGAAGTGGTCGATGACACCGCCGTGGATGGAGCCGCACCGTGTCGGCTCGGGACCGAGCACCGCCAGCACCGTGAGATCGAATCAAGAAGAAAATGCGGCGATTAGTGTACAACCTCTTTGGTGGCGCCGATTAGGCCGCAACTTCATCCGAGGAAGCGCTGATGATGATGCTCTTCCGGTGGTGCAGGTGAAGACGGCGGTGTGGGAATGGAGGTGGCATGAAAGACGAGGGGAATGTTGGGGCAGCTCCTTGGAGGTGGAGGACGAGGTGGTTGAACCGGCGGGACAACGAGATCGACGACGGATCCTCATCCGGTACGGTGGATGAGGGACATCGAGGTGTTGTTGCGGACGACGTTGTCGGGGAAGAGACTCCGGCTGGGTGGCGGACGGAGGAGGGTGTGGGGCTTTGCGGGTTTTCGTGGCCTGGGTGTACGAATTGGTGGGCAGATGGGATGGGAGTGGGGAACCATGGCTTTGGGACGCGCTTGTCCGAAATGTGGGGTACGTTACGAAAGTACCCCCACCGATTTAAGGTGGTTCTTTCGGTTCAGGGGTACCACGGGCATTTCGCATGTCGGGATTTCACAAGAGGTGGGAGTTTTCGTGCGCGTTGTAATTTTGGAATAGCAAGGCCCGGGTTGAGATGGAGGGAGTTGTCGGAGCACAACAATACAAAGATATATCTTAAATATTTCGGGGTAACAAGGCGCGGGTTGAAGAGGCGGGAGTTTCGCTGCACGATAGACAGAGACGCTAGCTTGAAATTCGGCATAACAAGGCGCAGCTTGAAATTTTGGGAGAACAAGCTTAATGTGTACCAAAAAAAGACAATTCGCACCTCAACACACACAACACACATACACAAACACCATTTAGACTAGTAAGGTACACGTGCATTGCACGCATGAGATTTGGCAATGAAATTATGAATAAATACCACATTATAGCATGTAAGCTTTGAGTCTTATATGCATGCTGTAGATGTTCGTTTAATTCTTATAGTTCATTTCATTCAAAATCATCTAGTTTTTATAAGAAAGCTAATCTATTTTATGATTCATAGAATTGTGCACTGTAAGACATAAAGTAAAAACAAATAATGGCAAATCATGTAGAAAAACATTTTGGCAATTATGATACGGAAGATTCTAGAACAAAAAAGAAGTGCTTGTGTTTTGAGGTTTGTGCATTATGCTTAAGTTCAACCATGGAGTCTTCTAGATTGTACATGTGGCAAAATCTGGTGGAATCTAGATGATATCCAACGACCAGTAGTGCTCAAATTTGCCATCTCTACACCATCGGATTCGCCTCATCCAACGACCATGTTTCAAAGTTAAAGTTACCCGCACACAATATAAAAATATAAAATATATATATATATAGGGGTATAGATATAGATATGTGATGCGAAAGCCACCCATCATCTCCAATTAGAATAGTGTGTCCATGCACGGATGCAATGTGGCCAAACGATGTCTGCCATCGATATCTCAAATTCAAATCAATCTGACCTTGTTGAATGTGTATACATTACAACATGCTCGTTTCCAAACCACACCGCACAGATCTCCGTTATATTCATGCATGCATGGGTTTCAAACATCATGATCTCTTATTCAAATATTTGAATTCAACTTTACATTGATTATGACCTCACCTAGTCTTTTACACCAACACAGTCGTCTTCTCTTTATAATTGTACCACTAACTTTCTCTCGTGCATGCATGCACACACACTACCAGTCGGCATTATCTATCGCACACATGCAATCTTTTTCTTCAGTCCGGTCTCCCATGAAGGCACACACACATCCCCCTCTCCATCATATCGGGCATTCTTTATCTCTCACGCGTGCATGCGCAATGATCGATGTTCCTCTATGTGTGTGTGTATATAGCTAGGTCTTTCATAGTTTTCCACACAAACCGATCAATCTATATATCTAGTGAGGTCTCACCCTCTTTCCCACGTCCACATCGATCAATCTATACCTCTCTATATAGGATTACGGGGTTGTTTGGTTTGAGACTAAGTTTGCCAAAGCTTGCCACACCTAAGGTTAGGCAAATTTGACCAACTTAGGTGTGTGTTTGGTTCAAGCCACATCTTAGGCAAGCCACACTATGGTCCCACATCACATACACACAACAAGTGTGGCAAGATTCCCTTAGGCTTGCCAACTTGTGGCTCTCATTTTGAAGAACTAACCTTAGGCAAGTTTGGCAACATTGTATGGCAAAGTGTGGCACTCCTAGGCCTAGAACCAAACAACCCCTACATATATAGCTAATACACCCACATTAATTATATATCCAACGTCCCCCTCTCATCATCCATGCCTTCCGCTTCATCTCTCAGACGCGCGCACAATGGCGAAGATAGGGGGCAGCAAGGGCCCTGCCCCCCCTAACATCACTATATATCGAGGCTAATATGAATGTGATCATTAGAAATTGCTGGTAAAAATGGTTTAAGTTCATGAATTGGCCCTCCTCGTAAAGGATTAGCAATGCTTGGCCCCCTAGCTCATTTATTTTTCATGGCTCCGCCACTGCGCGCAACAGCGCACGTTCTCGCCCCCTCTCTCTAAATATCGATCTCGCACTTGTGCACTCCTTCATAGTCTCCCTCCACTCGGCCCCTCGCACCATCTTCTAGCCCCCCACTGGATTTTGCCACATGTACAATCTAGCAGACTCCATGGTTGAACTTAAGCATAATGCACAAACCTCAAAACAACAGTGGTTCTCCTTTGTTCTAGAATCTTCCGTATCATAACTGCCCAAACTTTTTTTCTAGTTGAATTGCCATTATTTGTTTTTACTTTATGCTTTACAATGCACAATTCCATGAATCATAAAATAGATTAAGGGCTTCTTTGATTCAAAGGATTCTCAAAGGAATTTTGGAGGATTCTAATCCTTAGGAATTTTTCCTATCTTGGTTGTTTGATTCGTAGGATTGTAAACCAAAGGAATTTTTCCATATGATTCATTTGCACTAGATTTCATAGGAAACATCCCATCCACTCAAACCACTTTGAAAGAATTCTGCGTTTTTCTATGCACAATCAAACACTCGTACAATCCTGTAGGATTCAAGATGATATTCCACTATAATCCCATGTTTTTCCTATTCCCGCATTTTGGAAATCCTACGAATCCAAGAGGCCCTAGCTTTTTTATAAAAACTAATTGATTTTGAATGAGATGAACTATAAGAATTAAACGAAGGTCTACATCAGGCATATATGACTCAGAGCTTACATGCTATAGTGTGGTATTTATTCATAATTTGGTTGCAAAATCTGATGCGTGCAATGCACGTGTACCTTACTAGTACTTCGAGTATGTGCAAAACACATAAATTAGAATTCCAATGGCACGCTACACAGTGTCTCTCTTACAGTTCATGAAGCCTCGTGGCACATGTGGAGGCGTTGTCGCGACCTCCTTGTGTGGATTGATCACAGTGACGTGCTGCTAGTTCCAGAAGAATGTACTCATCCTCCCTGAGCCATACTGGCAGTACATGCACGAAGTGAAGATGTGCATGCACGCCACACATGCACTCATTCCCTTGCATGCACACGCGGGTACACGGGTGGACGCAATTTTGTACCAAGATCCACCCCATGTGATAATTTGACGCGTGTAAAGTCGTTCACTTCATTGATGGTCAATTAATACAACACATGCAAATTGAGTGGATGTGAGGGCGGAATAAAGACACTACTACTCCACTGCATGCATGCATGTAGTTAAATCATGGGTTGCTAGTAGTACTTCCATTGGTCTCCTTCATATTTTGTGCCAATTTTTGACAGTAACATAATATTTACGCATTTGAGCAATGTAGTCTACTTGAAATTTTTGTTCCACTAAACTCATCGGGAGTCGTTTCGGGCCTTGAAACCAAAACCATCAATTAATCTTTACCTTGTTCCCATCACATTCGAAAGTACTAGTGCTACAATTAAGTGCAAGCCTGATCACACCTACTAGTACGTACCAAACCCGAACGTGTTCCCACTATGCAGGTATTAGTACTAGTTCTGGTACTTAGGTTATAGAAAGGGGAACTACCTAACCGAAAATTACTTTACCTTTCCTCCTCATAAGTGCTTCTTCTTCGTTCGTCCTTGCTATGGCCGGTGAGCAGAGCTCTAGGTCGAGAAATACTCGTAACAAGGGAGCGGCAACCAAGGCTGCGGAAAAAAAGGGCTCGCCGCCACGCAGAGACCTCGAAAGATCTCTCACGGGCAAGCAATGG
The DNA here is from genome assembly GCF_018294505.1 of Triticum aestivum. Taxonomy (NCBI): domain Eukaryota; kingdom Viridiplantae; phylum Streptophyta; class Magnoliopsida; order Poales; family Poaceae; genus Triticum; species Triticum aestivum. Next base: position 413,342,144 of record NC_057795.1, read on the forward strand.
CTCCCAGGAGTGCCCTAGCCATGGAGGTGAACATGCCGAGCCGGCGGCACTGGAGTCGTTATCCCTCGACGGCATGCCCGATCAGCTCAATAAACACCTCAATAAGCAGAAGGAGTTCATCCACGACTTGGTAGAGCTGCTGAAGGAGAGCCTCGATGACATGCCCGTTGAGCACAATAAACAGGGAGAGTTGACCGCTGGCTTGGTGATGCTGTTGAAGAAGAGCATTGCCTCGGAGAAGAAGGCAATCGGCGAAATCCTGCAACTTCAGGAGCACAAGGCGAAGCTCTGCCACGAGCTCGACCTGTTGAAGGAGAAGAACGCCGGCTAGAAGAAGCTGCATGAGAATAGTAGTTCCTCGATGAAGATGATGCAGGCCCTAGTCATGGAACAGAAGGAGGAGTTGGCAAAGCTCCGCATCGAGCACCCAACTGCTGTCAAGGTACGTAATGCGGACGTGGAACAGATGATGAAGGCTCATGGCCAGAAATCCCGCATCATGGACAAAATGAAGAAGATGGCGGAGGAGACGCGCAAGGAGATGGAGGTCGTGGAGGTGATGAAGAAGCAGTTACGACTCCACGGCGAATTAGATCATTTGGGGTGATAATCTTCCTTCTTCTTTTGCTCATGAGTTTCATCTTTTGCTTCGGGTGTTTCGCTGCACGTGTCACGTTCTCTGTGAGGCATGAATAGAACAATGCTAACAATGAGATGACTAGAAAATTAGATCATTTTTATCGCCATATGGCACTGGGCTGCCGTGTTTTGTGCTTCTCCATCGTAGTACTACTCCAGTGGAAAACTTGAGTATACCGCATGGTTCTTTGCTCCTCCTCAGGTTGTCAGCACATTTATACGAGCAGTCAAATCACATGGCCCCGCCTTCCAGCAGTAATGAGCCATCAAATCACAAAGGCCTTCTCCTCTCGTGAAACCGACCAAGCTAGACTGCCCCGCCCTCTAGCCTTTTAAAAAATGTATACTTTTGTACAGTAGTAGTATCGATGGATTGCGCCATGGAGCAAAACTTGAAATTAAAAAAAAGGTGGTACATATAGAGAGCGCTCATCGCCAAATTATGCATATAGTACTATTAAAAAAGCTAGTACGTGCTTAAATGGGGTGCTAAATTCTATTAAAGAAATTAGCATACATATTTAATTCTTGGATTCTTATTATTTATGCCACTAGTTGTGTATCACTACTCAGTTTTTCCATTAGAAGTTACAACTACTCAAAAATGCCATCGATCCATGAGATGCCTCCTCAAAAATGCAATTATATATCTCAAAAATGCCATTATTAAGTTAGATGTTTGCTCAAAAATGACATTAGACATTGTTATTTTCACGTCAAACCTGTTGACCATGTTACATGACAAAAATAAGCTGATTCTCACAATGATAAGTGTGGCCCCGATTGTCAGGAGTAACCAAGCGAATAATTTTATAGGAAAATAAGCATGCTATTGGGATCAAGTAGGCCCCACACTTTATTTTACTGTACTGAGATAGAGGGAGAGCTGGCATGTTGGTCCATCGGTATTTATGTCATTATAACATGGAAAAAGATATTTGAGTCACAATAATGGTGTCCAGCACAACCCACCCCTCAAATAAAACTAAGCACCATTGAATTCCTTGACAAAACTAAGCAACCTAAAATTCTTTGACAACTAAACTGCTAGCTATATGATGTTGGCCATATATATTGTACGTATATAATGTGAAGAAAAGAGTGGTATTTGTACTATACCAACTAAAAGATGAAATGTAAGAAATACTAGTATGTATGTACTGAAGAGTTAAAGTAACGAGAAGAAACATAACATAGTTCTGCCAGGGGCTCAGCACAACACACCCCTCAAATTAAACTAAGCACACCTAAAATTAAACTATGCAACTAATCCGGTAGACACTACATTAGAACCGCCATGAGCAACGACACTGCCACCTTACTCGGAGTCCTCATCCACGTCCTCGACTTCGTTCTTGTCCCTCTTCCTCTTGGCCGAGCCTATTTTCTTGAACCGCAAACTTGGCTCTTGCTCTTCATCCAACCCTTGTAGACATTGAAACAAAGGTAGCCATCCATTGCAGCATAGTGGATGTGGTCTATATCTATTACATTCCACTGCCATGCATGACGATGAAACGTGTATGGAGGTTTCTCCAGTTTACCGTATGAAGGATGAACCATGGCTCCTGCCAGGGTCAGCATTGAAGGCTGACCACTGGAGGGCAACAACCGATTCTTCTGGAGGTCGAAGGGGTTGCCTACAACGAGGCCTATCCGAGCCAGGACTCTTTCCTCGTTCATAAAGTCTACAATAACGAATTTGACTAGGCCGCTCTTGAGGAAGTTCTTAAAATCCTGGCATTCAACATCGGCATGGCATATGTGGTAGACCAAGCATAAGTCATGCACGCAAACCTGGATCACGACGGGCTTCTTCTTCTCTTCCTCCTTTAGATCCTTCTCTTGTCCAAGGACTGTGGTGTACTCAACATCTAGCACAGCGACCCACTCATCATTTGAGTTTTCGAACGTGCGTCTGAAGCGAGCAAGGAATCCTTTCACCGTCGTGGAAGAACGGGTGTAGATAACGTCGAACTCATCGCCGATGATGGTTCTAACCTTGTACTCACCGCTGATCATAGAGATTTGGGACGCCATGGATTTGGGAGGAGGGTTAGGATTAGTGGAACTGCCATAATGTGAAAGGACGGGACGACTAGGAGCGAACTGTCGTAATGTTAAAGGACGTCCGGGGACGAGTAGGAGCGAACTGCCAGCGTGCGAATGGCAGGGTAGTGGCTTTCCATTCTCCCATGATACAGGCTTCCGAGAGCCCTTGGATCTGAGATTGAATGGTTGCCTGGCGTCATTCTAGACCTATGGGTGAATATTCCATCCTGGAGGGTTATTCTGCAAATTTTCAGCAACTTAGCATGTGACCGTTCAATCTCAAATCCAAGGGCTGCCAGCAGCCCGTATCATGGTCGCGCCTACCACGACCGTCGCTTCGCTCGCGCGGTCGCGCCCTTGGAGATTTAACACGGTGTGTTAGGCTATCTGATGTTGGCATGTCATACATAGTCATCACTTAGTCACTCATACTACAACAAGGTTAGCTATAAGGTTGGCTATAAGTGTATTTTTTTACTTCTCTCTATCTCTTTCTTCGTAGTATTTATTGCATTTGCCAAGGAGTGACCTCTTCCAATGAAATGGTGCTTAGATGAGGTGCTAAGGGCATTAAATGGCTTAGCAATCAAGTCCCCAATGCATAGGTGCTTAGTTTTTTGTTGCTAAGTTTGCTTCATTTAATTAGCTATAGACTCAAAATTGTCTTTTCACCTAGGTACACGCGCTTAGCACTTCTTCCTTGGGTCAGCAAACTAGTCTCTCTCTTCTCAATTAACTTGCCACATCAGACTTTATGCCTATGTGGCAAGCTTAGCACCTGTAGGAGCAAGTAAGTACAATAGTGGGCTATAAGCCTGCTTTACATGGCATTTTTGCATATGTGGAGGAAAGAGGCAAGGAAAAAGTGGAGAAGTGGGCTCTCATGCAAGAGCCAACCACTACATGGTGGAGCATTGGGAGAGGCACCTGTATGGAGGTGGTCAGGAATCAGGAGACTCATGTCGGTCATAGCGCCGCAGTTAAAATGATAATGGCAAGTCAAATCACGGGGCCCCACCTGTCCAGCGGTAACTCGCTATCAAATCACACAACCGTACGTTTGCAACAGCCTACTCCCTCATCTTCTCGCGTCTCTGTCAAACCAACTAGGCAGAACTGCCCCGCCTACCACACAGGAAAAGCCTCGCCCTCGACTTTTAAATAGTACAGTATACTAATTTTGTATCCATGGATTGCGCCATGGAGCAAAGCCTCAAGAAAACGGTGGCACACATGTACAGAGTATACATCACGCCCGTCACGTTCGCGTCGCACCGCAGACGGTCGGTCAGTCTGGCACGCTGCTCTTCGAATGGAACGCGCGTCATATTGCGTTTGCACACACATGTGGGACCGCAATTGAGAACCGACCATAGGCACACTCCCCGGCCCCGCAAGTCGGGTGACTTAATAGAAGAGAGAGATGAGCGATAGTACTAGAGAAGTGTTGTACTACATTGGTGCCTGGACGATCCCTGTAAGACAGGGAAGATCAGTTCGTCCATGCATGTGACCAGACTCCAGCAGACACGCCTGGATTGGCTATCGTCTACATATCGTGCAGGCTGTGTTGTACAGGGTTGTAGTTCTGGTGAGAAATCTAAAAAAAGGTTTCTTGTCATCTCGCAAAATTAGGTGTCATGTGCTTCGGATCACTGCGAGGGTTAAACAGCGACAACTGAGTTGGCTAGTCATTGGGGACACATGCACGAAGACTACTCGGCTGCCATCTAGGTCAAGCTGGTTATGTTAATTAGGACATCTATCGACGGACCCCTTTTCTACGAGTTTATCTTTAATTTGAGCTTTGATCCTCGTCTAGTTTGTCCGTCGGGATTCATGTTGTCTCCTTTGGGCAGTGAGGTTATGATTTCTTGTCATGTGGCATTTTTTCGTGTTATATGTTATAATCCGGTGCTTCAGATCAAAATGATGACAAATGCGCCTCCGGGGCACGTGCATGAAGACTTAATACAACACTTCTCTAGTACTATCGCAATGGAGAAGAGGGAGAGGCGAGATGGTGGTTTTGGAATGGATACGATGGAGAGGAGAGGAGGTGGTTTTGCAATGGATAAGAGGGAGAGGAGCACGCGGTAGCAATTTAGGATTGGACGAGAGGACCGGTGCGCTGTGAGTGGATCAAAATCAAAATCAATTTACCCTTCAATTAAGAAAGCGACCCCACATTATCTAGTCTCCCTTTTATTCTGGGTCATAGTTGACCATGATTTTCACAAATAAAATATATGTTATACGTTGCAAAAATAATATAATTTAAAAGTACATTCAGATACGAACCAAAGGATACAATTTTTGGTGACATGCATTCACATTTTTCTTGTCAAATACATTACATGGTCAAACTTTGACCCAAAATATGTAAAACAAAAAAAATACTTCCAAGACCAGCGCCACTCTTCTGCTCTTCTCCTCTTAAACCACCGCCGCTCCTCTCCTATTTCAATCTAAATCCAGCAACGCTCCTCTCCTCTTCCATTTCAATACCACCGCACCTCCTCTCATGTTCCAATCTAAAGCAGCGTCGCTCCTCTCCCATTCTAATCCAAAACCAGCGCTGCTCCTCTCCTCTTCCATTCAAAAACCACCTCCGGCGAGTGAAGGTGTTGTGGAGAAGTAGATCGATGGAGGAGTACAACCGATACATGAGGATCGCAGATGGTGACCCTGTGAAGCTAGCTAGGATGTTGGAGATACATTCTTGGTTTGACAACAAGGACCAACTAGCGGCGACGGCGACATCCATGGCCAAATATCTACAACAGAGCGAAAAAGCGGCGATACTCCCAGAGGGAGTCGTGCGAGAGTACATAGAGCTGCTCCTCTGGGCCATGGAGCAAACAGATTCACCAAATCTGATCGTCAGGGAGTGGTGGTGGGAGTATCGATCCCAGATGGAGCATCCACCAGAGATTGAAGGATCGAGCATCTACAGGGTGCCGTTTATGAGGGTGTCGTGCGAGAGCGAGCCGGTGGAGTCTTCGTCGACTGAACGCAACTGCAAGAGGAGAAAATTAGTTGGCCCGATGACGCTTCCCCGCCATCCTCTCCCTCGCCGTTCACATTGTCTCACGGGGTGGTTGTCTGCTGCCGAGGAATAGGAGGGGACTACCCCCCAGCCCAATAGTTGGGCAGGTTGTGAATTGATAGGAGGAGCTTAGGGTTGTCAGTATTTGCAGGTTGTGAATTGTGTTTTGTGTTGTGTATTTTGAGAGTACTTTCAGATATGAATGTCTTTTGAATTTTAGATTTGTAGTATTGAGCATATGAAGTATTCTATGAATTCTAGAGATCTATTTTTAGCACTTAAAAAATGTAGTTTCATAGGAGTATAAAAGTGCAGACAATGTGATTCTCAGATAAGAAACTGCAAGTTTCAGTTTCAGATAAGAAACTGCAAGTTTAGTTTCAGATAAGAAACTGCAACTTTCAAAAGAAGAGCATTTATATTAACACGACCTTTTCAAATAGGGTTCACATCATGTTGGAAGTTTTATTCATGGTCGAAAATGGAACTACCAGCCAGTTAACATCATGTTGATCAACATTCATGCATAGCACATCTTCATATGATGCACAGTCAAAAAGATATGCTATTTTCAAAATGCCCACACAATGTCGAGTGTGCGAAACACAGAGAAAACGAGGGATGAAGTTTTGGCAAGTGTTGGACGTGGTGTGCATAGATGACAATGGGGACCCACATGTTAATAAAGGCAGAGGCAAAAAATTCAGAGAAGAAACTGCAAGTTTCAGTTTCAGATAAGAAACTGCAAGTTCAGTTTCAGATAAGAAACTACAACTTTCAGAGGCAGAGCATTTATATTAACACGGCCTTTTCAAACAGGGTTAACATCATGTTGGAAGTTTTATTCATGGTCGAAAATGGATCTACCAGCCAGTTAACATCATGCTGATCAACATTCATGCATAACACATCTTCATATGATGCATAGTCAAAAAGATATGCTATTTTCAAAAAGCCCACACAATGTCGAGTGTGCGAAACACAGAGAAAATGAGGGACGGAGTTTTGGCAAGTGTTGGACGTGGTGTGCATAGATGACAATGGGGACCCACATGTCAATAAAGGCAGAGGCAAAAAAATTGGAGATATTCTCCCTGCACAGGTGGAATCGAACCCGGACGGAACAGCTGTCGGGTAGTGTCACTAGGCCACTAGGCTAGTTCAGTAGTTTCGTTACTAATAAGGCAGCTCCTTAGGTGGTCGGATCCCCTCCTGCACCTTTGTGTGCTCGCCGCGACACCGCTGTCTGCCATTGTGAACATGCTGAACAGGCGAGAGGAATCTGGAGAGGACTGTACGTGGAGAGGCGGACAGTCAGGACCCACCAAGTCTATGGCCGTACACAAGCAAGTGCCTCATTGAAAAAATACTTCCTCCTAATGCTATACCGACGTTGGGGCCCATGGGTTTGTCAACACAGTTACATTTTTTAGGTGCTTCAATGTAGTTACTATAAGAGATAAATTCACAACGAAGCCGGGGAGCTGGCAGGTATCATTTATTATCACTAGGGCAGCAAGTATCAGCTGGGTTTTGGGTTGCCCCGTCTAGGCTTTCTTTTTTAACATGCGCAGCCCACGACATGCCGGTTTGTATTTTCTTGAGGGCCATCATGTATCGACCGGCCTATGGACCTCCCATCCGAGGTTTTATTTTTCCTGAAACATCGACAACCCAATTTATGTATTTTTTTAAAGAAAACGCAGAGGTCTGTTCTATTTTTCTATATAAGAATAGGAACGCCTGGTCCGACTTATGCTTCCCTTCTAACTATATTATATATGTTTAAATTATTTTATATGTTATTATATATTATTTTTATTGTTATCATATATTTAATAGATACTTACATATGTAAGAAAACAATACCCCACATCTTATTAACTTATAAAAATAATTTCTTAACAATAAAATCCTGGATTTTTTTGGCACGACTAGTGATTGTGTACAAAAGCTTGGTAAGATTTAAGGACAAATGTAATAATAAATCACTTATTATTTAAATATATTTATAAAAAAATGCTCAGGCCCTGTTTATTTTTTGGTAACATTGCTGGCCCAACCCAACATTATAATTAGAATCAGCCCAACAAAATCATGTATTTCGAGCAAGTGCAAATGCCTCTAATTTTTTAGGAAAAATAAATAAATGGGTCGCATGGACGCTACATTTTTGTTCACCCAGCCTAGCTAATGGACTCTAATTCAAAAAAAAGATCAAATTGGCTGTAAATTCTACCCCGCAAAAAAAGTCTGTAAATTCTGAAAAAATGGGTTGAATACACGCCACATTTTTGGAGGCTGAAATGTGGGCCAATAGGTCGAAGCCAACGCAAGTCGTTGTCAACTTAGTCAACAAATGATTCTGACATTGTTAGCCATTGGATTTACATCCAACGACCGGCATCCATCTTCAATCTCTCATCTTCTTCCTCCATCGCCGTTGGGACCACCTCCCGCCTCCTGCTGCTAGCAGCTCTGCTTAGCACGCTTCGCTGTGAAGTGCTACTCCACTGTTGGCCAGGACATCCCTCCACCCCTCCACACCTCCTGTTCTTCTCCACCGACTGCCGAACCACACCGCACCAGAACCAGTTAACCCTCATACACCTCTCCATCTACGACTCTACTCCCGTGTCTTCCCATCTCCGGCTCGTTGCGGTCTGGGGCCTCGCCATCGTCCACCACCTTAGATGCGCTCGGCGTGGCATGGTCAACGTGGTCAACGAACGACATCCATCGGAAGTAGACTGTGCGTGGAGAGGCTGACAGTTGGGTCAACAGGCGCACACAAGGAAATGCCTCCTTATTACGCGCAAAATAATGATTCCTCCACCTGATATCTGGGACCCACCGGAAGGGCCTTTTCGCGAAAAAATGTGCCCCTCGCTGACAGGTCGGACCACCCGCTATCTTTGCATGCAAGGAAGTGCCTCCTTATTATGCACAAAAAAATGAATACTCCCCCTGCCAGCTAGAACCCAGCATAGTGGGAGGCTGACTTGTGGGCCTACCAAGTTGACGGGGACGGAGGGCTTTGTCAACTTAGTCAATATGAACGATTCTAGCTCCAGTTACCGTACAATGTTCATCCAACGGCTGTAGTGCTTCTTCAACCTCTGGTCTTCTTGCTCCAGCCGCCCAAACCAGCGCCGGTCGTGTCGTGTGCTCCTGCCTCCCGTGGCCGGCTGTGATGCCGCGGAGGCCTCACCGCCCCCTACTACTCCCACCGCTAGCCAGCCATCCCTCTACTCACCCACACCCCCTGTTATTCTGCGGCGATGGCAGCCTCACACTGCAGCCGAACCAGTGAACCCTCGTACTCCTTGTCGCATGGGCATCCACTGCCGCGTCTTCCCCGGCTCCGCGTCGTCCCCTTCCTAGGCCTCGCCGTCATCCACCTCCTTGGTGCTCTCGACGTGGCGTGGTCAATGTGGTCAACGACCGACTTCCATCGGGAGAGTACTGTACGTGGAGAGGCTGATAGCTGGGTCCACGGCCGCAGTAAGGAAGTGCCTCCTTATTATGTGGAAAATAATGATTCCTCCACCTGATAGTAGGGACCCACCGGACGGGCAACCATATTTCGCAAAAAAAAAAACCTTTTCCCCTGACTGCTGGGACCCACCATCTACATCTTCGCACGCAAGGAAGTGCGTCCGGGTAAAAAAATGATTCGCCCCCCTGACTGCTGGGACCCACCAGCTACATCTTCGCACGCAAGGAAGTGCATGACAGTCGTCATTCTGGTCGCGAACATGTACGTACATACTGGTCGATGTAGAGGCACGCACGTGTCGTAGTAGAGGCGCACACATAGCTTGTACACGTACGTACAGTGGCCAGGGTGCAAGAAAGTAAATACGGCCACGTACGTACATACGGGCGGGGTCTCGAATGCCTACTCGTGCATACGTACGGCCAAGGCTTGTGTACACGGCTAGGTCGGAACGGAGAAACCGTGTCGTCGTCGTGTTCATGGGGAGGCAATAGAATGCGTCATGTTCATCGGGAGGCAACGGAATGCGAGGGAGCCAACCGGCTTGGACGGAACAGCCGATGGAAACAAGGCCTAGCGTACCACAGAACGGAGGAAACGGCCTTGTGTTCGACCGACCACGTTTGAAACGGGATCCTGTTCATCGGGAGGGGTCTGGCGTACCACAAAACGGAGGAAATGGACTTGTGTTGTACCTCCTACGGTAAAAATGGGGTCCTGTTGATCAGGAGGGGTGTGGCGTACCGCAAAACGGAGGAAACGGACTTGTGTTGGAGCGCTACGGTCGATACGGGGGTCCTGTTCATCGGGAGGGGTGTGGCGTACTGCAAAACAGGACTCCATGGGATACTGTTTATCTCCACCGTCGACCTCCTCCAGCCTCCACGGGCTACTATTCATCCACCATCGACCTCTTCCAGCCTCCACCTGCGACTGTTTATCCACGGGCTCCTGTTCATCTAGCCTCCACTACGTGCTACTCCACCGGCTACTGTTCAACCAGCCCTCCCCATGGGCTCCTGTTCAACCACCCCTCCGCGAGCTACTGTTCATCCAGCTGTCCATCGTCTACTGTTCATCCAACCCTCCACGGGATCATCCTGTTCATCCAGCCCTCCACGGGGTCCTGTTCATCCAGCCCCAACCGGCTTGATCGATCGGGGTCATGTTCATCCAGAGGCAACACCACGAGGTCCTGTTCATCCACCCCCACTAGGAACTGTTCATCCACCCCCCCAGCAATGCTCACTATTCATCCAGAGGCAGCATCGATCGGCTTCAGTTAGCAGCAGTAACGAAGGAATCGCTCGATCGGGTTCAGTTCATAGCCATCGATCGATCGCTCAGGTTCAGTAACGCGTAGCCTGCAGTGGAATCGCTCGGGTTCAGTAGGCGAACGCCTCGATCGGGTTTAGTTAGAGCCCAATGCCTCGCACTCACGCGCGTGCGTGTACGAGAGAAACGCGCAAACCTCTATGCATCGCTCGGCCCCGACGACCCACCGTAACCGGGAACACCCCGATATTTTCCTAGCCCTCGCTACTACCATGATTTTTTCCGTCATGGACGGCCCAAAGAATGTCATGCAGCTGCGTCTCCGGCCCGCCCAGGATGAAAAGCCCACTTTCTGTCATTATTTTTTGTCATAGAAGTAGGAGCCCACCACATCTATGATGATATTGGGTTTTGTCACAATTATTGTCATAGAAGTGTCATAAGTATGACAAAAAAATTCGTTCGGCCCAAAATGTCACGGATGTGTCTTTTTTTGGTAGTGGGGTGTTTGTTTGAGAGAGAATCTAGTAGATAGATTACAATCAAGATCGAGGTGCCACCCTAGTCCTTCGGTGTCGGGTAGTTAGTGTGTGTGTGTATGTGTATGTGTTTGAGAGAGAAGCCAGTAGATAGATTAGTATAAAGATTGAGCTGTCACCCTACTCCTTTGGTGTCGGGAAGTGTGTGTGGGTGGGTGTGCGGGGGGCAGTGACACTTAGATATAGGGAGAAGGAGTTTGTGTTACACATATCTGTATTAAGGGATAGGTAGATAGCATGTGTGCGAGGCATACTTCAGGCATCACGGAGATAAACACGCGGTGTGCATGCAAGTGCCGAAAAAATGAAGAGAGAAACAATGACTACGCGGGGCATGTGTTCGTGTGTGTTTGTGTGTTTGAGAGAGAGAGAGAGAGAGAAATCTCAAAACAAAAGGTGCTCTGCTGGAATCCCAATTATATGTATTCATATGGTTCCGGGACTCGAGTTAACGTTAGGCATATGTGTGCGAGACATAATTATACTTTGATACATTAGTGGGTGGGCGGAATTAAAGGGGTGGCGTGTTTAACAAAGAGAGTATGTGTGTTTCTGTGTTAGAGACCTGTAGGATGGGGTAGAAAGACGAATTCTAACCTTGAGAGAGGAAGAGAAATACATGAAGTGCGTGTGTGATTCCAATGCCCACGGAGAAATGAGATATGTATGCGTGTGGGAGAGATTGCACAATTCATTCATGTATCACTATCTAGCGATCGTGGACGTGCATCGCTTAAACATAAATCAATATCTACTTTGTATCATGGCCAAAGATACAATATCGATTCAACACTATAAAGATTGGACACTCACATATCACATATTTTTTTTGCTAAATAATCCTTTTCAATTTGCATGCCAAAGTTACAGTGATGTTTCTTCAAACAACCAATGTAGCTATCATGTACATGCACTATTGTTAGTCTTGAATTCAAATTCATTAGTCTTGGATGATTTAAGGTTCTATTATGAAGAAACATATGTAATATTCATATATTAATTCAACAGGTACGATTTATGAAATGGAGGCCATGTAATCATATGATGTAACACTTTTAAGTAGCGGACTACAATATCAATTTCTTTTGTGGAACACGGTATCCATTTCTTTTTGTGCGCCTCTACAATAACACGTCAATGCATTATGTTTAAAGTAAATAACCAATGGCACTAAATTATATATTTACACGAGAAATACATAGGCTGAGCATGTGATCCCTTTTTTGTGAACGCGCCTGTACACCCGTACGATTGGTCGCGCCCGCGTGAACGTCCAAGTTATCGGTGCATCATTCCGAGTTATTGTATTTTTTTTCTGGGGCGGACTTCACACCAGTTATTAACTGCTGATGTGCGCCCCGTGTACACAGTCTCGCATGACCTTCCCGCTAGCACTGTCCAAAATTAGTTGAAACTGGATACGAACGATCCCATGGGCGGAAAAATGTCCAGCCTCCTTCTAAAATTTCCGCCATCTAGTCTTTAGCATGCGAAATTACCCTTTTGTCCTTGGTGCACGGAAAACAACAGTTACAATATGTCCCTCATTTACATAATAGGCCGGGGCTGCTTTGGTATCTTCCAGTTCCCCCCACCACATGGCACCCCCATTTCCTCTCCCCCTCCCGCAAAAACGACTAACTCCAGATTGATGTCTACTACACAACCACCTTTTTGTAGACGTTGTTGGGCCTCCAAGTGCAGAGGTTTGTACGATAGTAGCAAATTTCCCTCAAGTGGATGACCTAAGGTTTATCAATCCATGGGAGGGGTAGGATGAAGATGGTTTCTCTCAAACAACCCTGCAACCACATAACAAAGAGTCTCTTGTGTCCCCAACACACCCAATACAATGGTAAATTGTATATGTGCACTAGTTTGGCGAAGAGATGGTGATACAAGTGAAATATGGATGGTAGATAAAGGTATTTGTAATCTCAAATTATAAAAACAGCAAGATAGCAAGTAACAAAAGTGAGCGTAAACGGTATTGCAATGGTAGGAAACAAGGCCTAAGGTTCATACTTTCACTAGTGCAAGTTCTCTAAACAATAATAACATAACTGGATCATATAACTATCCCTCAACATGCATCAAAGAGTCACTCCAAAGTCACTAATAGCGGAGAACAAACGAAGAGATTATGGTAGGGTATGAAACCACCTCAAAGTTATCCTTTTTTATCTATCTATTCAATAGTCCGTAGTAAAATAACATGAAGCTATTCTTTCCGTTCAATCTATCATAGAGTTCATACTAGAATAACACCTTAAGACACAAATCAACCAAAGCCCTCATGTCACCTAGATACTCCATTGTCACCTCAAGTATCCGTGGGCATAATTATACGATATGCATCACACAATCTCAGATTCATCTATTCAACCAACACAAAGTACTTCAAAGAGTGCCCCAAAGTTTCTACCGGAGAGTCAAGAAGAAAATGTGTGCCAACCCCTATGCATAGATGCACAAGGTCACTGAACCTGCAAGTTGATCACCAAAACATACATCAAGTAGATAACGTGAATATCCCATTGTCACCACAGATAAGCACGGCAAGACATACATCAAGTGTTCTCAAATCCTTAAAGACTCAATCCGATAAGATAACTTCAAAGGGAAAACTCAATCTATTACAAGAGAGTAGAGGGGGAGAAACATAATAAGATCCAACTATAATAGCAAAGCTCGCGATAAATCAAGATCGTGCCAAATCAAGAACACCGGAGAGAGAAAGAGAGAGAGAGAGAGAGAGAGAGAGAGAGAGAGGGAGAGAGAGAGATCAAAAACATAGCTACTGGTACATACCCTCAGCCCGGAGGGTGAACTACTCTCTCCTCGTCATGGGAGTGCCGGGATGATGAAGATGGCCACCGGTGAGGGATCCCCCCTCCGGCAAGGTGCCGGAACAGGGTCCCGATTGGTTTTTGGTGGCTACAGAGGCTTGCGGCAGCGAAACTCCCGATCTATTGTGCTCCTAGTAGGTTTCAGTATTTATAGGATTTTTTGGCGTAGGTTTCACACCAGGGGGGTCTCAGTGCTGTCCACGAGGCAGGGGGCGCGCCCTAGGGGGTGGGCGTGGCCCCCACCCTCGTGGGCAGGCCGAGACTCTTCTGGCCCAACTCTTGCACTCCTGGGGCTTCTTTTGGTCCATAAAAAATCGTCAAAAAATGGCACGTCAATTGGACTCCGTTTGGTATTCCTTTTCTGTAAAACTCAAAACAAGGAAAAAACAGAAACTGGCACTGGGTTCTAGGTTAATAGGTTAGTCCCAAAAATCATATAAAATAGCATATAAATGCATATAAAACATCCTAGATGGATAATATAATAGCATGAATACTTCATAAACTATATATACGTTGGAGACGTATCAGCATCCCTAAGCTTAATTCATGCTCGTCCTCGAGTAGGTAAATGATAAAAGAAAGCATTTATGAAGTGTGAATGCTAGCAGGTGCACAAGTTTGATCAACGATAATTTCAATCACCTTTTCTAGCATCATTATATGTCATAACAGTAGCTCATCTCATAAAACTTTTCATGATCAAGTAACAAGCTATTCACAAGTTAAAGCATAGACCATAAACTTTCTTGAAAACTAGCAAACTTCATTCTTAATCATCAAACAATTGCAATTCATCTTATTTTCAGGAAGGGTCTATGTCAGAGCTTTGATTTAGCAAACTCCACATACTCAACTATCATTTAATCTTTCACAATTGCTAACACTCACGTGATACTTATGGGTCCAAAGTTTTAATCGAACACAGAGAAAGATAGGGGCTTATAGTTTCGCCTCCCAACCTTTTACCTCAAGGGTAATGTCAACAATAATAATTTATGAACGCCTACATCCAAGTGGACATATATCCGGATCACCCCAACACAAAGTGCTTGCCAAAGGAAAAAATGTAAAAAGGAAAGGTGTTGATCACCATGACTCTTGTATTAGGGTAGAAGATGATAGTAAAAGATAGGCCCTTCGCAGAGGGAAGCAGAGGTTGTCATGCGCTTTTATGGTTGGATGCACAAAATCTTAGTGCAAAAGAACGTCACTTTATATTGCCACTTGTATATGGACCTTTATTATGCAGTCCGTCGCTTTTATTGCTTCCATAACAAGATCGTATAAAGCTTATTTTCTTCATACTAATAAGTCATACATATTTAGAGAGCAATTTTTATTGCATGCACCGATGACAACTTACTTGAAGGATCTTACTCAATCCATAGGTAGGTATGGTGGACTCTCATGGAAAAACTGGTTTAAAGGATGTTTGGAAGCACAAGTAGTATCTCTACTTAGTGCAAAGAATTTGGCTAGCATGAGGGGGAAAGGCAAGCTGAGCATGTTGCACGATCAAAGACAATATAACTTTTCAGATATAGGAAAATATAACCCATTACGTTGTCTTCCTTGTCCAACATCAACCTTTTAGCATGTCATATTTCAATGAGTGCTCACAATTACAAAAGATGTCCATAATAGTATATTTATATGTGAAATCTCTCTTCCTTCAATATTATTTCATGAATTGTTCAAGTGACCAATACAATGTTTGCTAACATTCAATAAACTTACAACCTATACTCCTTATATGTGAAGTCATTACTCCCCATGGGATAAACATATGAAACATATATAACTTCAGATTTATGATATTCAATTCATTCAACCATTTACTCATAAGATATAAGTGAAGCACATGAGTAAATGACAAACTACTCCAAAAAGATATAAGTGAAGATAAATGAGTAGTTAAATAATTATGTAGCTATGTGAAGATTCTCTCTCATTTAAGTATTTCAGATCTTGGTATTTCATTCAAACAGCAAGCAAAACAAAACAAAATGACATTGCAAGGATAGCACAACTCATATGAAGAAGCAAAAACTTAGGTTCAACCGATACTAACCGATAATTGTTGAAGAAGAAAGGTGGGATGCCTACCGGGGCATCCCCAAGCTTGGACGCTTGAGACTTCTTGAAATATTATCTTGGGGTTCCTTGGCATCCCCAATCTTGAGCTTTTGTGTCTCCTTAATTCCTTTTATATCACGGTTGCCCTAAATCTCAAAAACTTCATCCACACAAAACTCAATAAGAACTCGTGAGATAAGTTAGTATAAACCAATGCAAAAACCTTATCATTTTCTACTGTAACAAATTACTAACATTATTATTCAACATTGCATACTAATTGTCTCTGCATATTTAATACTCCTATCCTCAAATAGAATCATTAAACAAGCAAGCATATGCAAACAATGCAAACATAACAGCAATTTGCCAAAACAGTATAGTCTGTAAAGAATGCAAGATTCATCATACTTCCCTAACTCCAAACATTATAAGAAAAATACTACGCTGTAGAAGATTTATCAGAGCTCATTATTCAAAATGATTCACCATTATATCACTCTCTGACTTTTCTAGGGATTTTTTGCAACAACGATAAACTTTCTGTTTTGAAACAACAACATGTATACTTGCAAAATAAGCATGGTATAGGCTATCCTTGACATTTTTATTGAAAATATAGATGCAAAACATTATTCTAAATAAAAGCAAGCAAATACTAACAAAAGAAAATGACGCTCCAAGCAAAACACATATCATGTGGTCAACAAAAATATAGCTCCAAGTAAAGTTACCGATGGACGAAGACGAAAGAGGGGATGCCATCCGGGGCATCCCCAAGCTTAGGCTCTTGGTTGTCCTTGAATGTTACCTTGGGGTGCCTTGGGCATCCCCAGGCTTAGGCTCTTGCCACTCCTTATTCCATAGTCCATCGAATCTTTACCCAAAACATGAAAACTTCACAACGCAAAACTCGTAAGCTCCGTTAGTATAAGAAAATAAAACCACCACCTTAAGGTACTATAATGAACTCATTCTAAATTCATATTTATGTAATATCTACTGTATTCCAACTTCTCTATGGTTCATACCCTCCGATACTATTCATAGATTCATCAAAATAAGAAAACAACACATAGAAAACAGAATCTGTCAAAAACAGAACAGTCTGTAGTAATCTGTATCATTCGAATACTTCTATAACTCCAAAAATTCAGAATTAAATTGATGGACCTAAGGAATTTGTCTATTAATCATCTGCAAAAGAATCAACCTAAAAGCACTCTGCAGTAAACACCATCGTCAACCCTATCGGGGTAGCTTCGCCTATACCATTCTCAACCCTACCGAGGCCGCTTTGCCAAGGCACAGGTCCACGGCCTCAGATCCGCTTCATCGCACCCTTGTCCAACCTACCGGAGCAGCTTCGGACGCCCCGTCCACGGCCGCAGATATGCATCATCGACACCATCCTAAACCCAACCACCATAGCAGCTTCACCAACACCCTCATCCACGGCCTCGGATCCGCTTTGCCCACACTGCAGTCCACCCTACCAGAGCCGATCCACAAACCCTACTCGATGGTTCTAGGTCTCCTTACCGGACCCCGACAGCCATCCTATCATCATCACCCTTGATGTTTTGAACCTGATTCCCACCTTCTGGCAAGATTATAAGCACCCGCCACGGCGTAGGTACTTGTCACCTTTAAACCCGTCCAGCATTACCTGCCCGATGTACTTCAAATATACTAATAGGTCACTGTTACATGTTATGCAGCTGGCAAAAACTACAAGGACGATGTTTCTTCTGGATCTAACAGCTTGGCCAATCAAGATCCTGGACTGAGGCGTTGCTATGATCTTGTAAGTGCGTCTCTCTCTCTCTTGTATTGTTGTGTGCCTGCCAGCGTGCTTTGCTAGGATTTTCGACCAGTAATCCCTTTGTGCAGACAATGATTTCTACTACTGGCTACTAAATTAAATATGTAGATGTCATACATGATACTCCCTCCATTCCTAAATATAAGTCTTTCTAGAGATTCCACTATAGGCTACATACAGAGCAAAATGAGTGAATCTACACACAAAACTGCATCTATATACATCTGTATGTGGTCCATACTGGAATCTCTACAAAGACATATATTTAGGAACAGAGGTAGTACATTACACAAAATCATAGGTGGCATGTAGGAATTCCAGTGTACTAGATTAGGCTACCTTGGAGTGCCTGCTAGTCCAGCACACAGATTCATGGCTAGTTTATGCTACGCACACAATCATTAATTGGTGGTTTAAATATGCGCAAGGGATATGCAATGTATTATCATGTAGAGATGTCTGAAATTAGCCATGTCAACTTGAAAATAGGGTTACGCAATGAAAAGTACAAGATGTATGTGGCAATTTCATGGAACATCGCAAAAAAAGGAGAGGCAGCGGTGAGCCTATACAGTGTGCTATGGTAGGTCACTCCGGCCTAGTTCTTTTGCATGATTCTTATGGAACCTACCCCTCTCTAGCTTCTCCTAGAATCTTTGACCCCCTTTTGTTACAATCCTACCTAATTAGACCCTAACTAGATAGGATTGTAAAACAAATGGGGCTCATAGATTCTGGGAGAATCTGGGTAGGGGTCAGATTCTAGGAGAATCTGGCAAAAGAAATGGGCCTCCGTTGCAATCATCATGACATGTTATTTGTATGTCAATTCTATTGGCCAAGTTTCTTAGGGATAGTTATTTCGATTTATCCTAAGAAAATAAGCACCTTTGAATATAAGCTCCAGGTAATAAGCCAACCAGTTCTTTTCATTGCCAGCCTTTTTAGCTTATCCGTGGTATGATGAGTGAAAAGTCTACATTGCATTATATTTTGTCATTTTGTGGCCCATATGAAAATTAACACTACTGCAGGATGCTGCTAACGCGACACTATGATCAGAGACCCTTCGATAAACTGTGTGCGATGCAATAATTTCAAACGGTGGTGCTAGAAAATCGTAAAAAATGTCTTGCGATGACGGATGCATCAAATACAGTTCAGATTTTAGTTGCATGTGTGATGCACGTCATACGGTACAGTTCAATGAACTATTTGCCATGAGGAGGAACAAAAGTAACGGGCAGCCAGATGAAGGCGTGTGCGATACACAACATCTGCTTCACTCGGATTAACTGTTTGTGATGAGGCGGAACAATAGAAACGGACATCTAGATAAAGGTGTGTGCGATTGAGGGCATACGCTTCAGAAGGATTAACTGTTTGTGATTAGGCAACAGAACAGAAATGGTCAGCCAGGTCAAAGGTGTGTGCGATTAATTGCATACACTTCACACAGATGAACTGTTTGTGATTAGCCACAACAAACAGAAACAGTTAGATAGATCAACATGTGTGCGCTAGACGGGCACACATTCTAATTAAAAGAAGCGTGCACGATGGTAATAACGAGCGTGCACAGTTCTTGGAACAAGACGTGCACCGACTTTGCCTATTGCGGTGCACCAAACGCCACATACGCGGCCGAGAAAGCATGCCCATGTTACGCCATCCAGGAATTGTGCCACACTTCGAAATTATAGAACCATCAATAAATTTTGAGCATGCATCCCGTCACCTTCCAAGTTGCAAACCTGTTCACACCGATCAAAACCTAAACGGTTTCCCACTTAGGAGTGTATTAGTACTTGGTTATAAATAATGTATTATGCCAAGATGACTGCACATTCCTTCCTCAACTCCTCATCCACAAAAGCAAACAAGTCATTCAGCATCGTTCTCTTGCGTCTGCCATGGCCAGATTGAGTTCTCGGTCGAGAGATTACCACAACGGAGAGGCGAGCATGGATGTGGAAGCACGAGAGATGTCCCGCTTAGCCATGAAAGCAGTCAACATGTCCCGCCGCGCCACCGAAGCAGCAAGGAGGTCTCGCCGCACCGCCGAAGCAGCACGGAGGTATTGCTGTGCCGTCGAAGCAGCACGGAGGTCCCACTGCACTGTCGATGCAGGAGACTGGTCCTGTCACGCCACAGAAGCAGCACAGATGTCCTGCCGCACCGTGAATGGAGCATAGATGTCCTCCCGCACCGTGGCTGCCTGGGAAAATCTCTCACGGGCAGGCGAGGACTCTTACAGGCGCATGAGTGCGATCATCCATAGCCAGATGGATCAGATCTCCGGCTGGATGAAGCTGCAGGAGGAGTTGAATGCCTAGTTTGAACAACTCCGGGCCGAGCGCGACCTGCTAAGGGCGAAGATCACCGGAAGAGCGGAGTAGGCAGAGGAGACCGCTGCCTTGTTGAAGAGGACGGGCGTCATCGTCAAGAAACTTATGGACAAGAATGTCATGCTCCGCATCGAGCGTGAAAGGCTGGTGGAGGAATCCGCGGTTGCTTCCGAGCATCGTATTAAGGACATGAAACTGATGAAAAAGATCATTGTCGCTCGCTGCGAGAACTAGTCTCCGCGACCTGTGGTGCATCAAGAAAGTAGAGATTAGCGAGCCAGATCATCGTATGCGTCTTCCTTCTTCTTTTACCCTTGCGTATTTCAGGCACAGTCGCATGTGGCTTTTTTAGTTATCTTCCTAGATATGTAAGACAATTATTATCCACTGTCATCGTCCTTATATTCATCATGCTTGCTATAAGTCATAGTCGATGCCATCTAGGTCCGTCGGATCTTACATCAAGATCCATGCAAAACTTTATTTTCAGATTTTCACTTTTCTCTCTTAAATCTCAGTCTAGTGAGACATAGCCACGCCATGAAACAGGGGCTCGGGCGCCATTAGTGGAGATGTTGGGAGGAAGGTGCACGGCAGATAGAGGTCAAAGGGCTCTCCTCCCGATGAGCACGCGCAGGGGTCTGATCGCACGCCTCCCGTACTCAAATAGCTACCCTGCACGACACCTCCTAGCCAATAAAAAAGGGACACGTGGCGGCACATAATTGGTAAGTAGAACACCCACGGTTTAAATAATAGTTGTGTTTCTGATTTGTAACGTGACAACACTTGTTCCAAAAATGACTTTGTTGATTTTTAATGTGTGCACCTTCGCAAATCGGACTGAAAAATTACCACAACATGTTGGTGTCATGTCATGAAACCATGCCAAGTTTCTTGATTTTCAGGCATGTTTTGGATTTACAGGAATTAAAAAACAAAGTTTCTCAATCTTTTCGGCTGAGCCACAACGCCCAGATGTTTGAATTTCATTATCATTTCTTGCATGGGACCTAAAAATTTACCCAAGGACACACATGTGATTTTTCAACCAACTTTGGTGCACTGGAGCATGTGCTTGTAGTTCAAATTCAAATTATGCACATTAAATGCCCAAAAATTCAATTAACGTACAAAAAAGGCCAAACGAAAAAGTGTCAATTAATGCCCTTTATCGTTTGGCCTTTTTAATACATTAATTGAATTTCTGGGCATTTAATGTGCATAATTCAAATTTGAACTACAAGCACATGCTCCAGTGCACCAAAGTTGGTTGAAAAATCACATGTGTGTCCTTGGGTGAATTTCTAGGTCACATGCAAGAAATGGGAATGAAATTCAAACATCTGGGCATCGTGGCTTGGCCGGAAAGATTGAGAAACTTGGTTTTTTAATTCATGTAAATACAAAACACGCCTGAAAATCATGAAAATTGGCATGGTGTCATGACATGGCACCAACATGCTCCGGTAATTTTTTTGGCCAAATTGGGACAAGCTTTGGTATAAGCTGCTTGCAAACCGGAGCTTCTCTCAAGAAAGCTCGTGGTTTCGAGAGGGAACGTGTCACCTCCGTGTGTGAAATGACATATGTACACTGCCTTCTCCCGCCTTAATTTGTTTACACAGGCAGATTAGACCAAATAGAACTATTGTGCTAAATTTTGGAATTATTCCGGGTTCGTTTGGCCTTTTTTATACATTAATTGAATTTCTAGGCATTTAATGTGCATAATTCAAATTTGAACTACAAGCACATGCTGCAGTGCACCAAAGTTGGTTGAAAAATCACATGTGTGTCCTTGGGTGAATTTCTAGGTCCCATGCAAGAAAATGAGAATGAAATTTAAACATCTGGGCGTCGTGGCTCGGTCGAAAATATTGAGAAACTTTGTTTTTTAATTCATGTAAATCCAAAACATGCCTGAAAATCATGAAACTTGGCATGGTGTCATGACATGGCACCAACATGTTGTGGTAATTTTTCTATCCGATTTGCGAAGGCGCACACATTAAAAATCAACAAAGTCATTTTGGAACAAGTGTTGTTACGTTACAAATCGGAAACACAACTATTATTGAAACCATGGGCGTTCTACTTACCAATTACATGCTGCCACGCGTCCCTTTTTTATTGGCTAGGAGGTGTCGTGCGGGGTAGCTATTTGAGTACGGGAGGCGTGCGATCAGACCCCTGTGCGTGCTCGTCGGGAGGAGAGCCCTTTGACCTCTATCCATCGCGCACCTCCCTCCCAACGTCTCCATTAATGGCACCCGAGCCCCTGTTTCATGGCATGGCTATGTCTCACTGGACTAAGATTTAAGAGAGAAATGTGAAAAACTGAAGAAAAAAAGTTTTACACGAATCTTGATGTAAGATCTGACGGACCTATATAGCATCGACTGTGACTTATAGCAAGCATGATGAATATAAGGATGATGGCAGTGGATAATAATTGTCTTACATATCTCGGAAGATAACTAAAGAAGCCACATGCAGCTACGCCCAAAATACACAAGGGCAAAAGAAGAAGGAAGACGCATACGACGATCTGGCTCGCTAATCTCTACTTTCTTGATGCGCTGCAGCTCGCGGAGACTAGTTCTCGCGGCGAGCAGCGATTATCTCTTTCATTAGTTTCATGTCCTTAATATGCTGCTCAGAAGCAACCGCGGATTCCTCCACCAGCCTTTCGCGCTTGATGAGGAGCATGGCATTCTTGTCCATAAGTTTCTTGACAATGACGCCCGTCCTCTTCAACAAGGCAGCGGTCTCCTCCGCCTACTCCGCCCTTCCGGCGATCTTCGCCCTCAGCAGGTCGCGGTCGGCCCGGAGTTGTTCAAACGAGGCATTCAACTCGTCCTGCAGCTTCAGCCAGTCGGAGATATGATCCATCTGGCTATGGACGATCGCTTGCATGCGCCTTAGGAGTCCTCGCCTGCCCGCAAGAGATTTTCCCAGGCCGATGCGGTGCGAGAGGACATCTCTGCTATATTCACCGTGCAGCAGGACATCTCTGCTGCTTTTGTGGTGCGACCGGGCCAGTCTGCTGCATCGACAGCGCGACGGGACCTCCGTGCTGCTTCGGCGGCGCGACGGGACATGTCGGTTGCTTTTGCGGTTAAGTGGGACATCTCTCGTGCTTCCGCTTCCATGCTCGCCTCTCCGTTGTGGTAATCTCTCGACCGAGAACTCAATCTGGCCACGGCCAACGCAAGAGAAAGATGTTGAATGACTTGTTTGCTTTTGTGGATGAGGAGTTGAGGAAGGAATGTGCAGTCATCTTGGCATAGTATAGTATTTATAACCGAGTACTAATACGCTCCTAAGTGGGAAACCATTTAGGTTTTGATCGGTATGAACAGGTTTGCAATTTGGAAGGTGACGGGACCTAGGCTCAAAATTTATTGACGGTTCTATAATTTCTAAGTACGGCACTATTCCTGAACGGCGTAACATGGGCATGCTTTCTCGGCCACGTACGTGGTGTTTTGTGCACCGCAATAGGCAATGTCAGCACACGTGCGCGCTCTTTATTACCATCGTGCATGCTTCTTTTAATTAGAATGTGTGCCCGTCTAGCACACACATGTTGATCTGTCTAACTGTTTATGTTTGTTGTGGCTAATCACAAACAGTTTGTCTGTGTGAAGTGTATGCCATCAATCGCACACACCTTTGATCTGGCTGACCGTTTCTATTATGTTGCCTAATCACAAACAGTTAATCCTTCTGAAGCGTATGCCCTCAATCACACACACCTTTATCTAGCTATCTGTTTCTGTTGTTCCGCCTCATCACAAACAAATAATCCGAGTGAACCATATGTTGTGTATGGCACACGCCTTCATCTGGCTGCCCGTTTCTTTTGTTCCTCCTTGTCGCAAACAGTTCATTGAATTGAACCGTATGCCATGCATCGCACACGCAACTAAAATATGAACCGTGTTTGATGCATCCGTCATTGCAAATGTGTTGCACATTTTTTATGGTTCTCTTACACCATCATTTGCGATTATTGCATTGCACACAGTTTCTCGAAGGGTCTCTGATTGTACAGTCGCGTTAGCAGCATCCTGTAGTAGTGATAGCAGCAGCTGCAGATCATATCAATTCATCATATAGCAGTAGCAGCTCATAGCAATTCATCATATAACGGCAGCAGGAGCAGCTCATAGGAATGCATCATATAGCAGCAGCAGAAGCAACTCATAGCAATTCATCGTATAGCGGATCAGAATGAAAATTTGGCAAAAAATCAGAGGAGATCCTCACCTTGTTGGATGAGCTCATCCTTCAACAGCACCTCAAGGCCAGGGCCTGGGAGGGGAGGGGGAACGAGGTGCCTTCTGCCGCAGTGTGGCATTGGCCATAGTTGTGCGGCGCCCGCCGGAGTAGTACGTTAGACGGACCACAGCGAAGCAGGTGTTGGAGACCATGAGAATGAGGGGCGACGTCAGAGGGAGCAGTAGCCGGAGATATTTGGCCCTACCCGCCGGCCATGTAGCCTAGCTGGACAGAGCATCGTCGAGGACCAGGCCAGATGGGACCAGTCGCGACGGCTCACTGGAGGAACCCTAGCGCTGCAGGCAGGTGATCGAGGTAGAGGGAAAGGGGGGAGGAGATGCAAGCGGGCAGGGCAATGAACCCTTGTGTGTTTGTTTTTACTTGAGGGTCAGGTGTGACGCGGGCTTGAGCAGTGGCATTTTGAGTGTAATATAGGCAGACAACAGAGTCATTTCACTATTCCCCTTCCCTTCAATTTTGAGTGAGCTTCTATCTGAAACACCCACCTCCAAAGCAAAATAAGTTAAGCCCAAGCCCAGAACTCAAAAATGACTTCTTTACATCTTTTATGGCTTATTTTGACAATAATCTCTGAAAAGACGGAATAGAAGTGGCCCTTAACCTGCAATTCAATTGTGCGTGCAATGATGAATCACTCATGCCTGCTATAGTGTACATTTAGGCATCATCATACATGGCATATACATGTGTATTTCATTATAGAATCTGAAATATGCAATGTTTATGTTAGTTCATACGTTGCACATGATGTTTAAATGCCCCTTAAATCTGGTCAGTCAAGTGATGGTCTTTAAGCCTCCTTCTATGCTTCTTTTCTTGATATGTAAGATTTGCTCACACATCTGTTCAACTGCTTGTTTGTATCAGCCAGCCATACTAGGACTGTTTGTTTTGGTTACTTGCTGTTCTTGACCTAACAGAGCTTTTCAATGATTTAAACACTAAGGGCTACTGTAGTTGGGGCTTGTATAACTCATAGGTGACATAAAGGTTTGGCTGTACACTAAAGTAGGCTCTCCAAGAGTACCTGGAGATCCAGTTCGAAGGCATGCCTAGTTTTTACATAGTGCACACATAGTAAATGCTCATTTCATTGTGTGCAAGAGATGTGGCATGTTTCATTATGTGGTATTGTTTTGTTATAATATCATCCTTTTGTGTTGTTCATAGACTGGAAAGTATGCATATTTATCTTCCAAGGAGACCAGTAATGTCACCTTGCAGAGGGGGTGCAATGAAGATAAGATTGAGGATTTCCAAGTACAAGATGTTAGGAAGGAGCCTTGCAAGAGAAGGAGGAGCAGCACTGAGCCTGTTCAACCAGTTAAGGTAAGTTACACTGTATTACAATTACCAGGACATCCTATTTGTCTGACATTGTGCTTGCGTAGGGTTCTTCACCTGTAACCCAGTCATTGGGCCATTGATTAAAAACCCCTCCACTCACTACTATATGATGTTCTAACTTTTTGTAAATCAGATGTATGTAAACACATATTAATGTGTCTGTTCACTCATTACGGATGTAGTCTACTTTTAAATATCTAAAACATCTTATAGTAGTGAACAGTGTGAAACTGCTTCCTGCCATGGTAGAGTTGTCGATGTCATATTCATAACCAAACGCATATTCACATCATTAGCCTCCCTATCATTACTAGCATATTGATTACATACTAGTCGAGATACTTCATAGGGGGCAAACAATATTACATTACTTGTTCCTTTATATAGAAAATGTATCTAGGCCATGGATGTTATTGAGGCGCGCATGTATGCATGCTGCCAACTCAATAGTTCAATTGCTTGTTTGTTTCAGGCATAGTTAAATTGCTCTTTTCAATTGCTTTATTTGTCCTCAGTTACTGAGATGACCAAATAATGATGCCTGATATTGGGTACTTGTGTAACTATTAGTTGACATAATTAAAGTCCTTACCACTTAATGACTCTCGCGAAGTGTGTGTGAAGCTTTAAAGTCTATTAACCAACTATTACTGCCTGAGGATCATAATCTAGTTTATACTAGGCTAATGATTGCATAGTTTTTCTTGTTGTAGTAGGTTTGTATGAATCCCTCTGATGTTCATTATGCTCCCTAAGACTTTAATTGAGCTACAAAATGGCCAACTGCTTGCTTATATGCAACATGTTGTCTAAATTTGTAACCTGTTTGTGTTTTGGATTTGGCCCCAACATCATGCTCCTCTGGTGAGCTAAGAGAGATTTATGTATGCGGGCTGCAAAGACTACCATTTTTGTAATTTTTAAAATATCGCCTGCTTATGCTTCACTATGTGTAACATTATTGTTAGTCCTGTTTTGCCATGTATAAAATAGTCTGTCTTGCACGCTTCACTATTGTAACTATATTTTTCCCTAGTCATTTGTACTTACAGAAACATTTTAGGATGAAGTGACATCAACACAAAGATCTGCAAGCAGTGCGGCATGGCCATTACCAAATGATTATGGATTGGAATTGGAATGTGCTGATGTTCTGGAGCATCAACTAGACGTGGCAAGACAACATGTACATGATTCTCGACGTGCAGTCAACAAGTTGAGACTGGACTTGCAGGTATCAGATGCAGGAGTCAAAAAATGAAACGAGACACTGAGGTAAGCACGAAGGAATTAGAGATTTTGCAGACTGAAAATTGTGCTATCTGAATCTGGCCAATCCTATTTTCTGAAGAGATTATAGTTCAAATGGTAAGTTCAGTTGATGTGTGTCCATGATGTATGAGCTTTATTTGCCCAGTGTATGTAATTTGCTATTTGTGTATGCTTTATTATCACTGGTGATGCACTATAATGCCCAGTGGGTATAATCGGCAATAATTTCTTTATTGTATAGTGTAGGAGCATTCTATGTTTCTATGCCTTAGTCTCATTATTGTATAGTGTATGTTTTTTAGAGGCGATAGTATAGAGTAGGATAATTCTTTGAATATGCTATATCATTGAAATGGGGGCCAGCATGCCCAAACATTTCCTAGACGCCATCCGAACGAACAAACATGTGTAGTCAAAGCGGGCCTTAATTGGGCTGGCCAAACTAATATTTAATGGATCCCAAATGATGTGGCCCACCCTAACAATGGTTCTTACCAGGCCGTTAACAGGCCGAAAGCTCGATAGGCCTGTATAAATGGAAATGGCCCGCGGGCCTCTAGCAGGCCGAAATAAATGTCAATTTTGTCTTGGCCCTTTTACTTTACGGGCCAATAAGAGGCCGAAAGTATTTTGGGCCAGAGGCGGACCAATTGGCAAACTAGGCTTTTAACAGGATGAAAGTCGAGTCAGGCTAAAATTTTGCCCTTTGGAACATGGGCCGCTAATGGACCCAAAATTAGGTTGCACAGTCATAGACCCAACTGTTTTGCGGGCCGTTAACATGCCCAAAGACAAAATGAGCTAGGAATTGGCCCATTTGCCGAATGGGCCAAGGATAGGCCTAAAGTCACAACAGGCTAGAAGTTGGCCCAACTGCAGAATGGGTCGAGAAAAGGCCGAAAGACATTTCGAGCTGTTAACGGGCTGGAACTAATGATGGGCTGCTAACAGGCCGAAAGAAGCTCAGGCCATAATTGGGCCCAAAGACGTAGCAGGTCGTTAATGTGCTGGAACTAACGATGGGCTGGAAATTGTCAAATCTAGACTGGGCCTTTAATGGGCTGATTGTGTGTAACTCGTATGGGCCCATGCTTGTGAATGGGCCTGACTCAAGTAGGCCGCTAATGGGTCGGCCCGCTTATTTTGACAGGCCTGGCCTTTTAACCTGAATGGGCCATTGTTGGGCCGAAACATGTGTCGACGTATCATAGGCACATCCCGTCCATTCGCCGGATGACAATTGGCGGAACGCTGGGCCGACACGTGGATCTGCCAGCGAATGAGAATTTTACACGTGGAAAATCCCCATTGGTCCGGGCTGTTAATGGGTTATCGGATCCAAACTAGAACCCGATAGCTAAACAGCGACCCGTTATGGTGGATGCCACGTGTTGGTCACCCTTGAAGAAAGCACTTCTATGATGCATGATTTATCGTCATGGAAGTGGACACTTCCGTGATGATAATTTTGGTAATGTCATGGGACACTTCTATGACAACACAGGCTTGACTATCTTGATTCTGTCATAAAATCGTCATGGATGTACATGCATGACAGAAAATGTGACCTACTATGACGAACATGTATCATCACGGAAGTGTTTTTGTTGTTGTGTTGTTATCCTTAATACCAACAATACATATGTTTCATGTCCCCTTCTATCACTAGGATTGAGCACCGTAAGATCAAACACATCACAAAGCACCTCTTCCCATGGCAAGAAAAAACAATCTAGTTGGCCTAACTAAACCAAAAATTCGAAGAATAAATACGAGGCTATAAGTAATAATGCATATAAGAGATCAAAAGACTAAAATAACTTTCATGGATAAAAACATCGATTTGATCATAAACTCAAAGTTCATCGGATCCCAACAAACACACCGCAAAAAGAGTTACGTCAAATAGGTCTCCAAGAGACCGTTGTATTGAGAATCGGAAGATTGAGAGGAAGCCATCTAGCTACTAACTACGGACCTGGAGGTCTACAATGCACTACTCACGCATCATCGGAGAGCACCAATGAGGATGATGAACCCCTTAGTGATGGTGTCTAGATTGGATTTGTGGTTTTTGTAACTTGCGGCGACTGGAATTGTTTTTTGTCAACTCTCCTAGGGTTTCTGGAATATTGGGGTATTTATAAAGCAAAGAGGCGATGCAGGAAGCCACCGAGGTGGGCACAACCCACCCCAGGCGTGCCCAGGTGGGTTGTGCCTCCCTTGGGGCACCCCTCTGGTACTTCTTTGGCCCATCTTGTGTCTTCTGGTCTAGAAAAATCTCCAAAAAGTTTTGATGTGTTTGGACTCTGTTTGGTATTGATTTTCTGCGAAGTAAAAAAAACAAGCAAAAAAGAGCAACTAGCACCGGGCACTATGTCAATAGGTTAGTCCCAAAAAATGATATAAAGTTGCTATAAAATGGTTGTAAAACATCCAAGAATGATAAGATAACAACATGGAACAATCAAAAAATATAGATACGTTGGAGACGTATCAAAATCCGACAAACTCCCCTTTGGGCTAAGTCATGGGTGGCCTCGATGTCACCTCATGACATCCAACAGCCACCGTCATGGCAAAACAAAAACGGTCCCAAACGGGGACAATGGTACCATACAACAACAATGGGCACACAAGGCTTATGGTCGCCTACCTGATTAGGGTAATGCGCACACATAACCTTCCCTAGTTGGAGGCACCGACAGGAGGCATGACAATAGACCACATTAGGGCCTTCCCATACACGCAAGGGTGGTTGGACTGGTCAGCTCGACTCTATGGCACTATGACTCAGCCAACAAGTGTTCAAGTTTGATTAATGTGCGATTTAACTTGCACGGTGATGAGCTGAGTCATAACCGTAATATAGCATGATGAAATGACAATGCACATGAGCATCGACGGTAAGCACAACCATTAACATATGAATCATAGCAACAATATGTATTCTACTGATGCACATGATCAAGGCACACCGATGATCATGAATAGCACAAGTATAATAACACTTTAGATGGATATAGCATGATCACTAGCACTGGAAAATAATGACTGGAAAAGAACATGATAACAATAGTAACAAGTAAGTATGTAACCAACTAGATGAAAATAATCATGGCATAAGAACAAGCATGGATCCATAAGCATACAAAGCATTCACGAAAATATTAACATGCACAACTAATTTAAATATTCAAGTTGAAAACCATGGCTACTTCAAGTCCATCATGCAAGTGGCTTCATGGCTTGCCTGAGGATGAAGAATACACCTGGAGGAAGTGCTAGGAACTCGCGGAAAGATTCTCCGGAAAAGTTTCTCTCTTGGAGGGGGCTGATTAATGGCAAGGGTAAAATGGTCATTTTCAGTATGTGGCAACATAGCGAAATGGTACCAATAGAACGGGCTCAATGAGACAAAGACGTGAGCTTTGGAATCACGTGATTTGGAGTTACGGTCACGGAGATATAGATGATAGAAGGCTAGGGACTAATCCGTGACAGAAATATTCACAAATAGGTCCCTGGTGGTTAAAATAGAAAACGCTTTTCGCTGAAATACGCCTTCTGCACAAGGAAAACGTGTTCTCAGCCAAAGTAGGGGCAGAGTGCGGTTTCAAGTCCAGAAAGCATATTTCGGAAGTACGCTTCCACTTACGCTGACTGGACCGGCTCCTATGTCGCTTACACGTGGGTCCCGCCGGATCTCTCTCTCCTCCTACCTCCTTCTTATTCCTCTCGGTAGGGATAGAGGCCAGGCGAGGCAGAGCGCTCCGACGATGATGGTTGACGACACGGGTTACCACTGGCAGCGCCCGGCCTACCAATGTGACCAGAGGACGAAGGCGGTCTCATCCAGGTAGAACACGGCCGCCGAGGAGTTCATGGTTGGACGGGGCACAAGTCACGGCAGACGACGGCTTCGGCCAGAGTTGAGCACGTCGCTCCGGCTGTGGGGAGGCCTTGCGGGGCACTTAAGAGGCTAGTGGAGGTTGGTAGGGGCTCTGGTGGAGAAGAGAAGGAGGGAGGGGCTCGACATTGACACAATTTAGGCAGCGACCGACGACAAGGCTATGGCCAAGGGCGGGGTAGGAGAGCTCAAAGAGCTCGATAGGTTGGTCAGGAAAGGCACTAGGAGGATGTAGGAGAGGCTGGTGAGGTCGAGGGCGCTCGGGACGAGCTTATGTAGCCGGGCGAGGGGGACCGAGAATCACGGCCACGGCGACGCGTGTACCCGTGCTCTGGCATGTCGAGGCCACATGGAGGGCAAGGCGACATGTCCAAAGGCTTCATGGAGGAGCATGGCAACTCGGGCGTGCTCGAGAAGGTCCGGGAGCGACGCGGGTGACCGGACTTGGTGGAGCAGACGCGGTCTGCCCGCGGACGCGCCCTGTGCACCATGTGGGAGGTGACTGGAGAGGGGGAGCAGGGTTCATGGAGACGGCGACAACACGGGGGAGCTACTGGACATAGTTAGGCGACAAAGGATCGAAGAAACAGACGAGGGGGAGGGGTCTAACTGCTAGAGGGCGGGCATTGGTATGCCAAACACGTGGTCACTACGTGAACGCGGCGATGCCATGCACTCTGGGCCTACAAACTATTTTTTGGAGATGGATCAGACATCGGTGAAGTGATTTATCAACTTTAGAAGAGATTAGGGAGGCAAGAACTGGGTGATAAGAGCTAACACTTCTTCTGGACAACAAGTGTTTGTACTGGGGTACGGAAGATTCATCTGGGTATAGATGCCGATCTTTGGCATGGTGTGATCACATGCTAAGTTCACTATCTTGACCGAGTTTCAGCTCAAATGGAGATGCCTATGAGCACTTGCTTCACAAAGCACCACACTGACCAGAAATGCAAAACTTGAAGTAGCACTCACATATGTGATGGCATTGAGCTGGATTTTTGTATAGAAGAGTCATATGGGCATATTAAGACACTGTAAAAGTTCCATGCCAATTGGATACACCAAAGTGGTACTTGCTTCACAATGCTTACATCTGACCAGAATCTTAGGGAAATTGTAGAGGGAAAATGGCTATATGAAATGAGCCCAAATTTGGTGGAGATAGTTCATATGTGCAGGAGCATGTCCTGGTAAGTTTTCAACAATAATGAAGCAATATAAAATATAGTTGCTTCACAAACTAAAAATCTGACTAGAAACCAAGATTTGATGACTAGCTCACATGGATGGATGAAATGAGCTCAAGTTTGTATAATTGCTATGATATGAGAACATGGAGGTTGTGACAAAATTGCAACTCATTTGGATATTTCTAGCTTGGACCTCCTTCACAATGCTCCTTACTAGTCAGAAACTTTGGAAGTTAGTTGAGGAATATTTACTAGGAAAATGAGGTTGAAATTTGGCATGATGCAATGATATGGATGGGAAAGAGTGTCCAAAAATTTTGGGAGCAAAAAAGCAAAGATAAATAGCACTTACTTCACAAAGTGCGATTTAGGGCAGAATAGGAAAAGGAATATTTGTGAATTATTTTTGGCCATGGCAGGAAATGATTTTGACATATTTGTGGAAGATATGACCCAAACAATTTATGAGAATTATTTGGGAATTTTGAGAGTGACAGAAATATAGGTTGCTTCACAACCTAGAGCAAAAAGGGTTATTCCTTTAATATAAAAAGGAATATTCCCAATAAAAAGAATATTGGGATTGGTCCAAGATGGGAAATGACATCACCTAGGGATGGATATGAGGATGACAAGCCACTTGGGAAACTTTAGAAGAGATGATCTTCCTAGGTTTTAAGACCACATAGCCACCAAAAAGCAATTTCAAATAAAATCTCAAAGAAATTCAAATGAAAAAGAAAGGGCCAAAATCCAGGGTGTTATAAGGAATCAAGTTTATCATGTCCAATGATATTCATGAAAGTTTTTATTATATCCCTCTTGAATATCTATCACTTTGGGACTAAATTTATATATTACCATTGCTACTAAAAAGCTCTCAAATAAATTTAAGTGAAGCATGAGAGCAAATGACAAACTACTCCAAAAAGATATAAGTGAGGATCAAACGAGTAGTTAAGTACATGGGTAGCTATTTGAGAACTCTCTCTCATTTGAAAACTTTCAGATCTAAGTATTTTATTAAAACAGCAAGCAAAACAAAATAAAATGAAATTCTAAGAATAGCACACATCACGTGAAGAAGCAACAACTTAGGCTCAACCGAGGCTAACCGATAATTGTTGATGAAGAAAGGTGGGATGCCTACCGGGGCATCCCCAAGCTTAGATGCTTGAAACTTCTTGGAATATTAACTTGGGATGCCTTGGGCATCCCCAAGCTTGAGCTTTGTGTCTCCTTAATTAATTCCTTCTATATCACGGGTTCCCTAAATCTTAAAAACTTCATCCACACAAAACTCAACAAGAACTCGTGAGATAAGTTAGTATAAATCAATGAAATATCCTTATCATTACTGTAGGAAATCACTAAAATTATAATTTAACATTGCATACCAAATGGCTCTTCATATTTAATACTCCTATCCTCAAATAGAATCATTAAACAAGCAAACATATGCAAACAATGCAATCATAACAACAATTTGTCTAAACAGGACAGTCTATAAAGGATGAAGAAGGATCCATACTTTTGTAACTCAAAAACTTCTGAAAATTTACCACACTGTACAAAATTTATCATATCTTATTGTGTCAAAATTTCAACATTTTATCACATTCTGACTTTTCTCGGGAATTTTTGCAATAGCGACAAACTTTCTATTTTGAAACAGCAACTCATATACTTGCAAACTAAGCATGGTAAAGGCAATACTTGACACTTTTATTGAAATAAAATATATAAAACATGCAAGCAAATCGCAACAAAGGTAAATGACACTCCAAGAAAAACACATATCATGTGACGAATAAAATATAGTCCCAAGTGAGGTTACCGATAATGTTGAAGACGGAAGAGGGGATGCCTTCTGGGGCATCCCCAAGCTTAGTTGCTTGGATCTTACTTCAATATTACCTTGGGGTGCCTTGGGCATCCCCAAGGTTAGGGTCTTGTCACTCCTTATTCTCATCATATCGATATCTCACCCAAAACTTAAAAACTTCAATCACACAAAACTTAACGAAACTTTGTGAGATTCGTTAGTATGATAAAGAGCAAAATATTCACTTTGATACTGTCAAGACTAGATCCATAACTGTTCTCGCACAACGACTATTGTACTCTATCATTTTCACAATTTATATTGATCAATATAAGCCATAGAAACTATAAAACAAGCAAACTATGCATTGAAAATAGATTCTGTCAAAAATAGAACAGTCTGTAGAAACCTGAATTATGCTCGTAGTTCTGTAACTCCAAAAATTCTGAAGAAATAGGAAAATGTAGGAAATTGTATGTCAATCACGTGTAAAAAGTTCAGACCAAATGCATGTTCCAGTGAATTTAAACGATTCTGCTACTGGGTGAAAAAGTTTCTGTTTTTTCACAGAATCAAATCCACTATCATCCACATCATCCAAAAGGCTTTACTTGGCACTTTATTGAAACAAAAGCTATAAAACATTATTACTACAGTAGCTTAATCATCTTAACACACAAAAATAGTAGGTATAAGTATTGCATTTTCTCCCAACAAGCACTTTTCTTTGATGACTTTGTAGCTAGGCATGATGATTTCAATGATGCTCACATAAGAATAGTAGTTGAAACATGAAAAAAAGCATCATGAATCACATGGCAAGCACATTTAAGCCTAACATACTTCCTATGCATAGGGATTTTGTGAGCAAACAAATTATGGAAACAAGAATCAACTAGCATAGGAAGGCAACCAAGCATGACTTCAAAACATTCATTTCAACACATAGAGAGAAAACTTGATATTGTTGCAATATGCAAAAGCGTAAGTTCCTCTCTCATAGTAATTTTCAGTAGCATCATGAATGAATTAAACAATATAACTATCACATAAAACATTCATTTCATGATCCACAAGCATAAATTTTTTATTACTCTCCACATAAGCAAATTTCTTCTCATAAATAGTAGTGGGAGCAAACTCAACAAAATAGCTATCATGAGATACATGATTGACACAATCAAATTGAACATTAAAATCACAATGAAAAATTTCCTGGATATCATTATTCAATATAGCATACATGTCATCACCATAATCATCATAGATAGCAACTTTGTGTCATGACCTGTCACAATCACAATAATCAATTAAAACCTCTTCCGAAATAGTGGAATCATCATTAAATAAAGTCTTGACCTGTCCAAATCCACTTTCATAATTATTACAATAAGATTCAGCACCCTCCAAAATAGTGGGATCATTACTTCCTAGATTGGACACTCGTTTAACCCCATTTCCATCTATATAATCATCATAAATAGGAGGCATGCTTTCATCATAATAAATCTTCTCATCAAAACTTGGGGGGCTAAAAATATCATGTTCATCAAACATAGCATCCCCAAGCTTATGGCTTTGCATATCATTAGCATCATGGATATTCAAAGAATTAATACTAACAACATTGCAATCATGCTCATCATTCATGGATTTAATGCCAAACATTTTATTGAATTCTTCTTCTATGAATTGAGCACAATTTTTTGATCCATCATTTTCAAGAAAGACATGATAAAGACGAATAATATGAGGCAACCTCAATTCCATTTTTTTTTGTAATTTTCTTTTTATAAACCTGTCGGGGAAACTGATCCACGAACACCTATGGGGCCGGCGGACCGGGCCCCTTTCGATTCGGCGGGGGGCAGAGGTCGCACGAAGAGCGGATCGAGGCGAAGCACACGAGCAGTTTTACCCAGCTTCGGAGCTCTCCGATGAGATAACACTCCTACTGCTGCTTGTCTGGCTGTATTATCTTGTGTTCTTGCTCTAGAGAGAGAGCGTAGTGTTTTCTGGGCTACGAATGAACCGAAGCGAACTGTCCGAACCCCCTCTACGTTGCGCATGGGCCTCCTTTTATACGCTAAAGGGGTCACCGACAGGTGGCAACGCAGAGGAGGGTATAAACGTAAAAAGTGAGGTGGTTGGTACAGTTGCTTGTACAGTGCACCCTACCTAACCCTGACGGTAGGGGACAAGGGCATTAAAGGCCCGTCTGAGTCGCCCAAACAGTGTAGAAAAGGACCGTTAGGGGCGCCACTGTTCGCCACGATGGCGATCTTGTCAGCTTCGCATGCCACTGCGCACCGCTGGCTGCACAGCCTCCCGCCACGCGCGCCTGGAGAGGCCCCCAGAGTGACACGTTGGTGGATGCGCTGGAGCGCGGGCACAGAGTGGCCGCCTGCCGTGGCAAGCGCCTTGCCGCTGTTGTTATCTTGTCGGGTCCGGAAGCTTGTCGCTCTCCGGGCCTCGAGGTACCTTGGTTGGTCTTCCCAGCAAACTCCTCTTGTCGGGGCCTTGTTGCCTTGCCGGAGCGCGTGGCGCGTCGCGGCAAGTTCCTTGGAGTGCCTCGGTTGGCCTTCCCGGCAACCTCCTCTTGCCGGGGCCTTGTCTCCTGAGCTTAAATACTTTGTTCTTGAATGGCTCCAAGGGAACCATGGAGGATCTTGGCGTTCGCCCGGCAAGCCTTGCCGCGGGGTGCTGCAACTGCCCGTGCACAAGTTCGGGGTACTAGGGTACCCCTATTCTAGTACACCGAAAGGAGCCCCCGGGCCTGGGCCGGACACGGTGCCGAGCGTTGTTGGGCCAGGCCCAAGCCAGGGCACGGGCACACACGGGCTGGGCCACGCCGAATCTCGCTCCGTATCCACCGCGCTCTCCCATAACGGCACGCGTTGAATGCGGCATCGTGGGAGAGATCGTGGGTGGTTGTTTATTCGGAAGGGCGAAACGTCCGCCCCGTCCCTCTTTATAAGCAGAGGAAACATGGGCAGTTCGTTCCCCCTCGCTGGTTGCTACTACTCCACCTTCAAGAAACTCCGCCGCTCCCCCCTTCTTCTCGAAGCCGAGAGAGCAGCGCTCCTCCCCCCATTGCCACTAGCATCACCAACGCCGTCGACCTTCCCCACCACCTCCACCATGGCTCCGAAAGCCGACAAGGGAAAGGGCGTGAAGTCGGCCGAGGCACAGCGGCTCGCGGCGCTGCGGAAGGAGCGGGCGATCTTCACCCCCCAGCTCAGCGCGAAGGAGCTGAGGGAGTACTTCTTCCTCTTCTGGGCGATGGAGACGCGGGCGCATCCGCGCACGAGGGTACTCCCGGCCGCTGCTTCGGAGTTGGCTCCAAACGGGTACCCGTTCTTTGCGCTATTCTTCTATTGCGGGCTCTGCCCGCCCTTCTCGGAGTTCTTCTGTGATATCATGAACACATATGGCTTCCGCCTCCTTGACTTCACCCCCAACGCTATCCTGACCATGGCAGTTTTCGCACATTTGTGCGAAAACTTTGTCGGAGTCCACCCTAGTGTTGCCCTTTTCCGCCACTTCTTCATACCTCGGGTAGAGAGAGGAGAGCCGCTTGCCGGAGGAATTGCCTGGATCTCGAGAGTCGGCAAGAAAGAGGTGTACTTGGAGGGTGAGCTCCGCAGCAAGTGGGAGGAGTGGAGAGCGGAGTGGTGCTGGATCATTGAGGAGAATCCGCAGCCCTTCACCGCCGTGCGCCAAGCTCCAATAGTGCGCGGCAATGACTGGAGCAACGTGGCCCCGGAAGATGAGAAGCTGAAGATCGCCATTACTAGGATTCTTCGCCTCAGGCTTGCCGGGCTTACTGTAGGTGCAGTCGGGGCAGATTTCCTCCGCCGCCGCATTGCCCCCTGGAGGAGAGGGGGAGGCCCGCCTGGGAATTCAAGAATTCGGCGGACATCATGAGGCTGCGGCCGGGCCTCAACTACAACTTCACTGTCCTGGAGCTGGATGCGATGCTTCTGGAGTTGTTCAAGCGCGACCCCCAGCACCCATTCACACTGCCGAGGGGCGTAGTTCCATTGTGCAATAACTCTTCGCTTGACCGGATCCGCGCCATGATGCCGTTGTGCGATTCACACGGAATCGTCCCAACTTGGCAAGAGCCTACGGATGACGTTGTGCGAGCGTTCTTCGACACCTTGGAGGAAGTGCCGGTCCACGCTGACGAGCAGAAGAGCCTCACCCGTGACACCACCGACGAGGAGCTGCAGCGCATCGCCACTAGGGCGGAAGAGGTTGCGGCCGCAGCTGCCGCGGGCACGTTCGGGTTCACTATGGAGGAGGCGGAGGCTGCAGAGCCGGCAAACCTTGCCGAGCGCGCGGAGTTCATTGGCGAGGAAGAGCTTGCCGGTTCTGAAGCCGAGCCGAGCAAGGCCGGCGAGGAAGAGCCCGAGCCTTCAAAAGGCTTGCCGCAGGCGGAGCCCCCGGCCCCGCCAAGAAGGCGTCTTCGCAGGGCCGCGGACGTAGCGGGGCGGCAGCCGGCTCAACAGCCGCCAAGCCGTGCGACACGCTCTACCGCGGCAAGTCATGTTGCCGCGGGAGAGCCTCACGCAGTAGCGGCAACTGGAGCGGGATCTTCCCGGGCCACCGCCACTGCCCCCGCCAAGCGGGCAAGGGATCCTACTCCCCCGCCTCGCCGCACCAGAGGGGAGCCGGACTTCGATCTTTCCGCGCTCAGCTCCGATGAGGAGGAAGAAGAGTAAGCTTCTTTGGTGCTCTTATAGTTCTTCAATCTTGCTGTTTTTATCTTGTATCTGACTTGCTTCAATCTGGACTCCTTTCTTTTCAGGACGCTGGCCCAGAGAGCGGCGAAGAGGGCCAAGGCCGCGGTGATTGTCATCGAGGATGACCCCACCATGTCAGTAGGTGGTGGGTCCGAGGCCACCTTGACGGACCCGGCAATCACTCCCCAGCGCAGCCCCCAGCGTAAGTTCATAGTTTAGCCTTCTGCTGCCGGGCGCGCTTGAGTGCTTCTTCCTTTGTTGATATCTTGCTTGTTGATTTGTGTAGGAGCAGAGCAGCCACATCAGGAGCGCCCGGAAGCTGGTCCCGAGGTGCCATCTTCTTCGACTACGCCGCCAAGGGAGGGGTTCCCGGTAAGGGAGCGCTCTCCGGCAAGGGAGAACTCTCCGGCAAGGGGAAGCTCTCCGGCAAGGGACGGCACCGTTGATCCTGCGGCGACCGAGGCCGCAACTGCAGATCTTGGCACAGGTAATCCACTTGCCCAGAAACTTTCCCTTGGGTTCTTCTTCTTCTGATTTTCTTCTCTTGGATTTTCGATTGATTTTTCTCCCTTCTTCGTTCTTCAGACCCATCTGCGGCTGAGCCAATGGAGACAGAGGGCGCCGGCGAGGAAGGGGCCGGTGCTGACGAGGCCGCCGGCGAGGAGGCCGCCAGGGCTGCCACCGCAGAAGCCGGCGAGGGGTCGGGCGATTGCACTGACGACCCTGAGGCCGCAGGAGCGCCAGGCGCTGCACCGACCGCTGATCCCTCTGCTGTTTCTGCGGAGCCGGGCTCCGAGGAGCCCCAGCCCGGCGCCTACTTGAAGGCCAGCGACGGTATCTTCATCAAGCTACCCTGGGCGTCGAGCTCCAGGGCGCCGGTCGAGGGGGAAACTTTCAACGGGGAGGTGCTCGCCTCTGTTGGGCTGTCGTTGGTCGACGCGCCCAGCAGCAGCAGCGGCGAGTCTGAGGAGGAGCAGCTGCTGCGGAAGCTGCTGTCACTCTACCGCGCCTGGCAAGCCAAACTAGCTTCCCGGGAAGCGCTTGTCACGAAGGCGGGAGTTGACATGGAGAAGCACGCGGAGGAGCTCCGGGGCCAAAATCAAGAAGCTCTCCGGTCCCTGGCGCAGGAGCGGGAGCGACTCGACGAGGAGCGCACGGCCTTCCTTCTCAAGAAGGCCAAGGCTGAGGAGGAGCAAAGGCTGGCCGCCGAGAAGCAGTCCGCGCGGGAAGGTGAACTAGTGCAGCGGAAGGCCAACCTCGACAGCTACGAGGAGGAGCTCGCCGAGCGCGAGCAAGCACTTGGCGGGGCGCTCAAGGAGGCAAAGGATGCTGCGGCAATTGCAGAGGCCGCAAGAAAGGGCTGGAGGAGAAGGTGGCGCAGCTGGAGGCCAACATTGGGAAGAGCGGCGAGGAGCTTGCCGCGCTCAAGCGTGAGCGTGAGAAGGATGCTTCCGCCCACGGTGAGCTGCAAGGTCTTCTCGCTGAGAGGGGCAAGGAGCTCAGCGCCGCCAAGGATTCCAAAGCAGACCTGGAGCTGAAGCTGGCCACGCTGACACAGACGCTGGAGGCCGCCAAGGAGCGGGAGAAGACCTTGTCGGAGAAGGTCAAGGCTGACGCGGTGCTGCTGGAGAGCATTGCAGTTACCCAGAACTCGTTCAGAGACACTGTGGAGCACTGGACCGAGGGTCTGGTGAACACTGCCGCAGTCATCAACGAGGAGCTGGCGCAGCTGGGGATGGAGGACTTTGGGTATCCTTCCGACGAGAGTCTTCAACCCAATGCCAAGCTCAGCCTGTTCTTCAAGGGCGTGGCGACGGCACTCCAGCGGCTCCGGGAGAGGATCCCAAAGCAGCTGGCCGACGAGTCACGCAAAATCTGCACCGGGGTTCTCCAGAAGGTGCTGATGAAGGTAGCCTTCTGCAATCCAGGCCTCAGCTTCACCAACGTCCTCAGGTCCTTGCCGCCTGACGCCGATCTGGACGCACTCAAGGCCCTTGTCGCACCCATTGTGGACAAGGTGAGCGAGATCAAGAGGGTCGAGGGCGGACGCGTAGACTAGGCCGCCCATTTCTTCTTTTCCCTTGTCGCTGCTAATCATGTTATGAAAACAGTCTGTTAGAGCTGCGACAAGTTATCTTGTAATATAACTTTATTTCTGTTATCAATTGCTATGTTATTTCCTCTACTAGATTCCTTCCTTTGTATGTTTTTACCCTACGCTTCTAGGGAACTTGTCGGCGCAGGCGCCCGAGCTGCGAGCGCTGAGTGCGGAACTTCAGCAGCCTGCTAGCGGTGCTGCTTCTGACAAGAAACCTTGTCGCGACTAGATGCAGCACGCTTAAGCTATTGAGCGGACTCGAAACAAAGTAAGGGCGCAACTAGCCACGAGTTGGTTCCTCCGCGCACAGGTTTTCCATACAAAGCAGGGTCGTTCGAGGAAGATAACTCAAAAATTTAAAAAGTGACTGCTCAAACTTTGGCAACTTAGCTTTTCTGTCGTTTGCTTCCCAACAAGGAAGGACTTCGCTGGAACGACGCCTGGTCCATACCACAATCTTCTCTTTCCCCCCCGGTAAACATGTGTGCGGGGGAACCTTCTTTGCCTTTGTTGAAAAAGAAGAAAGAAGAGAAAATAATGATAGGGAGCCCTTCGGCTCATTAGTGCTTACCGGATGTAGGTGCTGCACAAAGTGTCAGATAATCGCATGCAAGAAAGAAACTAATGCATGAAATGGACAAGTTGTGCGGAGCACATGGGGTTTTACTTATGCACGGGATCTGCGCCCGGCTTTGTACAAAGGATTACATGCAACAGCGGCAAGACTTGTACAAAAGGTGGTTGCCGGAACGGGTTCCGGCAACCGCGCCCTACGGGAAAAACTTACGAAGATGTTCTATGTTCCAGGAGTTGGTCACCGGAATGCCATCTTCGGTCTCAAGGCGGACAGCACCGGGCCTTGTGACTCGTTTCACCCGATAAGGGCCTTCCCACTTTGGCGTCAACTTGCTGGAATTCTTGGTGGACTGAACGCGCCGAAGAACAAGGTTGCCTTCCTCGAAGCTTCTGGCTTTAACTTTGTGGCTATGATAGCGGCGCAAAGCTTGCTGGTATCGATCAGCTCGTACAGCAGCCTGAAGACGATCTTCCTCAAGGAGCAGCGCGTCGTCTTGTCGCAGTTGTTCTTGCTCAAGCTCATCATAACCGAGCACTCGAGGTGATCCGTATACGAGTTCCGTGGGGAGAACTGCCTCTGCTCCATAGACTAGAGCGAAAGGTGTCTGGCCAGTGGCTCGATTTGGCATTGTTTTGATCGACCAAAGAACCACCGGCAGCTCCTCGATCCAGTTCCTTCCGCACTTGTGCAGCCTGTCAAAAGTTCTGGTCTTGAGCCCGCGTAGCACTTCAGCATTTGCCCTCTTTGCTTGACCGTTGCTTCTCGGATGAGCAACAGAAGCGAAGCAGACCTTGGCGCCAAGGTCTTGGACGTACTGCATGAAGGTGCGGCTCGTGAATTGCGTGTCGTTGTCGGTGATGATCCTGTTAGGGATCCCGAAACGGCAAACAATTGACCTGAAGAACTTGACTGCTGACTGTGCT
The DNA here is from genome assembly GCF_018294505.1 of Triticum aestivum. NCBI lineage: Eukaryota > Viridiplantae > Streptophyta > Magnoliopsida > Poales > Poaceae > Triticum > Triticum aestivum. Next base: position 413,384,502 of record NC_057795.1, read on the forward strand.
ATCACCTTCCTCACTGGCTGCACTTCTGGCCACTTTGTGAACTTGTCGATTGCGACGTACAAGTACTCAAAGCCCCCGACAGCTCGGGGGAAGGGGCCGAGGATATCGAGCCCCCAGACCGAAAATGGCCAGGATAAAGGGATCGTCTGGAGAGCTTGAGCTGGCTGGTGTATCTGTTTGGAGTGGAACTGGCACGCTTCACACTTGGTTACTTGTGCAGTTGCATCCTGGAGGGCTGTCGGCCAAAAGAAACCTTGCCGGAAAGCTTTGTCGGCAAGTGCTCTTGCGCCAATGTGGTGGCCACATATGCCTCCATGTATCTCTGCCAACAGCTTTTGTCCATCTTCCCGGCGAATACACTTCAATTTCACACCGTTGAGTCTTCTTATGTACAGTATGCTATCGACAAACTGGTACATACTTGACTGTCGGGCTACTCTTTCCGCTTCTTCTTGCTCTTCGGGAAGTTCTCCTGTCTGAAGGAAGTGGACAATCTGTTGTGCCCATGCTGCAGCTTGTGGCTCGACAACAAGGACTAAAGGCACATCTGCTGCTACGGGAACATCCGCTTCCACGGCAAGGACTTGCGGTCCTGCCGGAGCTTGATGTTCCCCGGCAAGCTTGCCGGAGCAAAACTTGTCGGGAGCGTCTGCTTCAACGGAACAAACCATAAGGCTTGCCGGAGCAGACTGCCCCTCAGCCTCCTTGGTGTTGATCTTGGGGACTTTCTTGGCGGCGGCTTCGGGGAGCTCTGCCGGAAAGTAGTCACCAGAAACCAACTTCCTCTTCTTGCTTTGTCCAGTTGATGGTGTTACGGATGGTTGAGTCAACTTAAGCACAAAGATCCCTGGTTCCACAGGTAACTTTAATGCGGCGCACTTTGACAGGCCATCAGCAATGTCATTCTGAGCTCTTGGGATATGCTCCATTTGTAGGCCGTCAAAGTGCTCTTCTAGCTTCCTCACTTCATCAACATATGCTTCCATCAACGGACTCTGGTAGTTCTTGTTCACTTGTCGGACGACAAGCTGTGAGTCACCCCTGACAGTGAGCTTCTTGATCCCAAGGTCTGCTGCGATTCTGAGACCGGCAAGCAATCCTTCATACTCTGCAGTATTGTTGGTTGCTTGCTCCTTGGGAAAGTGCATCTGGGCTACATACTTGAGGTGCTCTCCGGTGGGTGCGACAAGCAGCACGCCTGCACCGGCGCCTTGCAGCGAGAAGGCACCATCAAAGTACATCAGCCACTCTTTGCTTGCCTCTTTGACGGGGATGCTCGTCTCTGGAATTTGTTCATCTGGGGTTGGCGTCCACTCTGCTATGAACTCTGCCAATGCTCTACTTTGGATAGTTGAAGTGCTCTCAAACTTGAGGCCAAAGCATGACAGTTCCAGCGCCCACTCGACAATCCTGCCTGTTGCTTCTGGATTTTGCAGTATCCTCTTCAGCGGAAAGCGAGTGACGACTGTAATCTCATGTGCTTGGAAGTAATGGCGCAGCTTTCTCGAGGCCATGAGGAGGCCGAAAAGCAACTTCTGCACACCAGAGTACCTTGATCTAGCCCCCTGCAGAAGAGAACTGACAAAGTAAACTGGGCGCTGCACCATTCTCTTCGGCATCTTATCATGCTCCTGCGCAAACCCATGTTTGTCGGGACCAGAGCTTGTCGGCGAAGCCCCCTGCTTGTCGCTGGATGGATCTGCCGTGGTTGCTGGCTCATCATCTGCCTCCCTCTCCGCCACTAACGCAGCACTAACCACTTGATTGGTTGCCGCTATATACAGCAACAACTTCTCTTGGGACTTAGGTGCGACAAGCGTTGGAGTGGAGGACAGGTATCTCTTCAAGTCCTGCAGCGTAGCCTCCGCTTCCGGAGTCCATTTTACTGGACCTGCCTTTTTCAAAATTTTGAAAAATGGCAGGGCACGCTCAGCAGATCTAGAGATAAACCTGCTGAGAGCAGCCACGCAACCGGCAAGCCGTCATACATCCTTGACGTGCTTTGGTGCTTCGATCTGCTCAATGGCCTTGATCTTGTCGGGATTGGCTTCAATTCCCCGCTGAGACACGAAGAACCCAAGAAGCTTGCCGGATGGGACTCCAAACACGCACTTCTCGGGGTTAAGCTTGAGGTTGATCCTGCGCAGATTTGCAAATGTCTCGTCTAAATCTTGAATCAGGGTCGCCCTGTTCTTGCTCTTGACCACTATGTCATCCATGTAGGACTTCCACATTTCTGTGCATCTGCGGCTCAAAAGCGTGGTGGACTACCCTTGCGAATGTTGAACCAGCATTCTTCAAACCGAAAGGCATCCGTATGAAGCAGTACGTGCCACATGGGGTGATAAATGCGGTTTTCTCTTCATCCTCTTCTGCCATGAAGATCTGATGATATCCTGAGTATGCATCAAGAAATGAAAGCAAATCACATCCGGCTGTGGAGTCAACAATCTAGTCAATGCGCGGCAAAGGAAATGGGTCTTTGGGACAAGCTTTATTAACATCGGTGAAATCAATACAAAGCCTCCATTTCCCGTTAGCCTTGCGCACGACAACAGGATTGGCCAACCACGTGGGATGGAGCACTCCTCTGACAAGTCCTGCTGCTTCCAACTTCTTGATTTCTTCTGCGATGAATTCTTGGCGCTCCACTGCCTGCTTCCTGACTTTCTGCTTGACGGGCCGCGCATGAGGACAGACGGCAAGGTGGTGCTCAATTACTTTCGTGGGAACACCGGGGATATCAGACGGTTGCCACGCGAACACGTCGACATTCGCCCGCAGGAAAGCAACGAGCGCGCTTTCCTATTTGGGGTCAAGAGTGGCGCTGATGGTGAAGGTACCACCAGTGCCGTCCTCCTTGGCGGACACCTTCTTGGTCTCAGGTGGAGCTGCCATTGCCTTCTTACACTTGCCGGTGGAGCTCGATGGTGCGTCCTCGACGGTAGCGCAGCACTCCGAAGAGGTGCGCTTGCCGGAGTGGGCATCAGAGCTCTTGCCGGACTTGGTCTTCTTCTTCCCCCCGGGAGCTTCAGCGGCAAGTGTCCTGCGTTCTGCTGCGGCTGCTGCTTCCCGGTAGATCTTGTCGGCACAGATAAGAGCATCCTTCTTGTCGCCAGGGACAGAGATGACACTTATCGGGCCTGGCATTTTCAGTACGTTGTACGCATAGTTAGAGGCTGCCATGAACTTGGCGAGTGCCGGACGGCCAAGGATTCCATTGTAAGGTAAAGGAAAGTCGGCAACGTCAAACATGACCCTCTCAGTCCTGAAGTTCAGCTCGCTGCCAAATGTTACCGGCAACGTGATCTTTCCCTTCGGCTTGCTCCTTCCCGGGTTGATTCCTTGAAATGTACCGGTCTCTTCGAGCTCGCTGTCAGGGATCTGGAGTTTCTGGAGCACCGCGGAGGAGATCAGGTTCAAGTCGGCCCCGCCGTCAACTAGCATCTTAGTGACCTTGAGGTTGCGGATTGTTGGTGAAACTAGCATCGGCAAGCACCCAACCGCAGTTATACGATCAGGGTGGTCCTCAATGTCAAAGATGATAGGCGTGCCGGAACATTTCAGAGGCTTGCGTGACTCAACGGGTGGTTCTGCTGCATTAACTTCCCGCACCCACTGCTTGAGCTGGTGGTGCGAGGCATGCAGAGAAGCACCACCGTCAACGCACAAGACCTCTGTGGCTTTCTGGAACTCCTGCTCATCAGTCTCCTCATCATCCATGTCTTCATCGTCGTTGTCTTCTTCATCCTTGTCGCGGCCGCGAGGAGGTCTGTCTCCTTGCCGCTGCTTGGCCTTGCCGCGGCGTCCTCCTCGACCGGGACGTTTCTTGCCGGATCCACCAGCTCCTTCCTGGGCCTTCTCCTTGTCGCGCCGCTCATATTCAGCTTTCTGTTTCTCAACAAGCTGTTCGACTTTCTTACAGTTCTGGAGATCATGGCCCTTGGTGTGGTGGATCTTGCAATACTGCTTGTTGGTGCCGTCCTGCTTGTCGGCGACCGCCACCCCCGCGGCAACCTCCTTGCCGGAGTCACCAGCTTTGGCTTCCTTGGCGCCGCCACCGTTGCCGGACTGCTCAACAACTAGCACTTCTTTGCCTTTCCTCCTTCTGTTGTTCCGCCGCCGGTTTTTCCTTGTCGGGGCAGCATCTTCACTGTCAGATCCTCCCGCTCCTATATTCTCTCCGGGGAGTCTCCTCCCTTCCTCAGCACGTGCACACTTGTCGGCCAGTGCATATAACTCACTGACGTCCCTGATCTTGCACATCGCCATTTCCTCCCGCATCCTGCGGTTTCGCACGTTCTGATGGAATGCGTTAATCACCGCGGCAGGGTGGACGTCTGGGATGTTGTGCTGCACACTACTAAATCTCTGAATGTACTTGCGCAGGGGCTCTCCTTCCTTCTGGGCGAGCAAATGAAGATCACTCTCCTGGCCATGAGGCTTGTGTCCACCTGTAAAGGCGCCGACAAACTGATGGCACAGATCAGCCCAAGAGGATATGGAGTTGTCCGGCAAGTGCATGAGCCAGGATCTGACGTTGGGCTTGAGCACCAGCGGGAAGTAGTTGGCAAGGATCTTGTCATCTCGTCCCCCGGCAGCCTGCACTGTAATGGTGTAGATGCTGAGGAACTCCGACGGATGCGTCTTGCCGTCGTACTTCTCCGGTACGTCTGGCTTGAAGTTCTTTGTGCTGGGCCACTGGACTTGCCGCAGCTCACGAGTGAACGCAGGGCAACCTACCGCGTACGGCAGATCGCCTGGTTACCCTGGCGCATGCATGTCAACAGAGGGCCCAACGCACTTGTCGGATTCACGTCGCGCTTCTCTTTGGCGCTCGATGCGAGTTCGAGCGTCTTCTTGTTGTCGATCATGAAGAACTTGGCGCTGATCGCGACGAGCTCGTGGATCCGACGATGCAATCGAGTCGCCGTCGAGGTGGATCCGGCGAGTCGGCGATCTTGGCCTTCGGGGCGGTGATTGCATGGTAGTTGCACCTCCACCCGTTTCGTCGCCACCGGCTCGCGTCCGGCAACCCTGCCGCGGCGGCGACGCGCTCGGCCGCCATGGAGTGTCGCCATTGGCGTAGCCGATGAGACTCTGAATGGTGGCCCTCCATTCGTCGATCTTGTCCGACGTCAGAGGGTAATCTAGGAGAAGTTGAGCTCACGCCAAAGCTTCTGCTGGAATGGTGGGTGGCAGTGGCGGACAGCGCGAGGAGCGGGACGTGCTCGAACTTCTAACTATGTTAGAAGGAGCAGTATCTCGTCCAGGCGACCGTGCCCCGCTCGTGCCAGCACGCTGGCGTGCTTGCTGGTGTTGAGCGCCCCAAGATCCACCAGCTTGGTCTTGGCCTATCATGCGTATGGCACTGCAAGTGCCATGACGCTGTTGGTCTTGCGCCTCCTGAGAGTGGAGCGGAACATGTACAGTCGTCGAGGTTTGTGCAGACTTGTCCTTGGACCTGGCAGCATCATGAGCTTCCTCGTCGACGTCCATTCTTCCGCCGGCGTCCATTCCACCACCCGTTTGCTCCCACGGTGGCGGAAGCGACATGGACGCAGCGGCTGCCGCCAAAGTCTTCTTCTTCGGTGGCATGTTGATGAAGGGAATGAAAATCTAGCTCGTGTGAACGCCGAATCGGATTCACACAATCTCGACGCCCCCTACCTGGCGCGCCAAAGATGTCGGGAAAACTGATCCACGAACACCTATGGGGCCGGCGGACCGGGCCCCTTTCGGTTCGGCGGGGGGCGGAGGTCGCACAAAGAGCGGATCGAGGCGAAGCACATGAGCAGTTTTACCCAGCTTCGGAGCTCTCCGGAGAGATAACACTCCTACTGCTGCTTGTCTGGCTGTATTATCTTGTGTTCTTGCTCTAGAGAGAGAGCGTAGTGTTTTTTGGGCTACGAATGAACCGAAGCGAACTGTCCGAACCCCCTCTACGTTGTGCATGCGCCTCCTTTTATACGCTAAAGGGGTCACGGACAGGTGGCAACGCAGAGGAGGGTATAAACGTAAAAAGTGAGGTGGTTGGTACAGTTGCTTGTACAGTGCACCCTACCTAACCCTGACGGCAGGGGACAAGGGCATTAAAGGCCCGTCTGAGTCGCCCAAACAGTGCAGAAAAGGACCGTTAGGGGCGCCACCGTTCGCCACGATGGCGATCTTGTCAGCTTCACATGCCACTGCGCACCGCTGGCTGCACAGCCTCCCGCCACGCGCACCTGGAGAGGCCCCCAGAGCAACACGTTGGTGGATGCGCTGGAGTGCGGGCACAGAGTGGCCGCCTGCCGCGGCAAGCGCCTTTCCGCTGTTGTTATCTTGTTGGGTCCGGAAGCTTGTCGCTCTCCGGGCCTCGAGGTACCTTGGTTGGTCTTCCCGGCAAACTCCTCTTGCCGGGGCCTTGTTGCCTTGCCGGAGCGCGTGGCGCGTCGCGGCAAGTTCCTTGGAGTGCCTCGGTTGGCCTTCCCGGCAAGCTCCTCTTGCCGGGGCCTTGTCTCCTGAGCTTAAATACTTTGTTCTTGAATGGCTCCAAGGGAACCATGGAGGATCTTGGCGTTCGCCCGGCAAGCCTTGCCGCGGGGTGCTGCAACTGCCCGTGCACAAGTTCGGGGTACTAGGGTACCCCTATTCTAGTACACCGACAAAACCAAACTAGTGATAAAAAATAAACTAAAAGATTCAATTGCAAGATCTAAAGATATACCTTCAAGCACTCACCTCCCTGCAACGGCGCCAGAAAAGAGCTTCATATCTATTACACAACTTGTTCTTGAAGACTCGTGTTGGGCCTCCAAGCACAAAGTTTTGTAGGACAACAACAAATTCCCTCAAGTGGATGACCTAAGATTTATCAATCCGTGGGAGGCATATGATGAAGATGGTCTCTCTCAAATAACCCTGCAACCAAATAATGAAAGTCTGTTCTGTCCCCAACACACCAAATACAATGGTAAATTCCATAGGTGCACTAGTTCGGCGAAGAGATGGTGATACAAGTGTAATAATGATAGTAGATATTGATTTTTGTAATAGTAACAATAAAAAACAGCAAGGTAGCAAGTAACAAAAGTGAGCACAAACGGTATTGCAATGCTTGAAAACAAGGCCTAGGGTTCAAACTTTCACTAGTGCAATCTCTCAACAATGATAATATAATAGGACGACATAACCATCCCTCAACGTGCAATGAAGAACCACTCAAAAGTTCTTATCTGGCAGAGAATATAAGAAGAAATTGTTTGTAGGGTATGAAACCACTTCAAAGTTATTCTTTCTGAACGATCTATCCTAGAGTTCGTACTAAAATAACACCAAGTTATCCTTTCCGATCGATCTATCCAAGAGTTCGTACTAAAATAACACCATATGATACTCATCAACCAACTCTAATGTCACCTATACTCCAATGTCACCACAAGTATCCATGAGTTAATTATACAATATGCATCAAACAATTTCAGATTCATAATACTCAATCCAACACAAAGAACCTCAAAGAGTGCCCCAAGATTTCTACCAGAGAAAGGAGGACGAAAACGTGCATCAACCCCTATGCATGGATTACCCCAATGTTACCTCGGGAATCCGCGAATTGAGTGCCAAAACATATATCAAGTGAATCAATATGATACCCCATTGTCACCACGGGTATTTATAGCAAGACATGGATCAAGTGCTCTCAAAACCATAAAAGTATTCAATCCGATAAGACAAAATGTCAAAGGGAAAACTCAATTCATCACAACAAGATAGAGAGGGAGAAAGAACATATGATCCAACTATATTAACAAAGCTCGCGATACATCAAGATTGTGCCAAATCAAGAACATGAGAGAGAGAGATCAAACACATAGCTAATAGTACAAACCCTTAGCCCCGAGGCTGGACTACTCCCTCCTCATCATGGTGGCCATAGGGATGATGAAGTTAACCTCCAGTGATGATTTCCCTCTCCGGCAAGGTGTCGGAACGGGCTCCCGATTGGTTTTTCGTGGCTACAGAGGCTTGCGGCGGCAGAACTTCCAATCTAGGGTTATTTCTGGGGGTTTATGTATTTATAGGATTTTTTGGCGTTAGTTTCACGCAAATATGGGCCTCAGGGGCCCACTACCAGGGCGCGCCAGAGGGGGTGGCATGCCCTGGTGCCTTGTTGGCAGCAGGGGGGCCCTCGAATGGTTCTTTGCTCCGGTATTTTTCTTTTCTTCCAAAAAATCATCAAAAAGTTTTGTTCCATTTGGAGAACTTTTATCTACACAAAAAACATCACCAAGGTAGTTCTGCTGAAAATAGCGTCAGTCCGGGTTAGTTCCATGTAACTCATATCAAAACCATATAAAATTGTTGTAAACATGACACAAATACTTCATAAATTATAGATACGCTGGAAACATATGTGTTGGGGAATGTTGCATGGAAAACCAAAAAATCTATGCGCACGCAAGATCTATCCATGGAGATGCATAGCTAAGAGAGGGAAGAGTGTGTCTATGTACCCTTGTAGACCGTTAAGCGGAAGCGTTTATCAACACGGTTGATGTAGTCGTACACTTTCACGATCCGTTCCGATCAAGTACCGAACGTACGGCACCTCCGCGTTCAGCACACGTTCAGCTTGATGACATCCTCGCCTTCTTGATCCATCAAGACGGGCGAAGTAGTAGATGATTTCCAGCAGCATGTCTGCGTGGTGACGATGGTGGTGCAACTATCCCCACAGGGCATCACCAAGCACTACGAAAGTTATGACCGAGGACGAACCACAGGGAAAGGGGCGCCACACACGTCTTGGGGATTGTGGTGTGTGTTTCCCTCTCCCTCCTCACATATATATAGGTGGAGGGGAGAGGGGGCAGCCTAGGGCGCCGCAAAGGGCCGGCGGCCAGCCCTAGGGCCTGCCCTAGCCGTACCCCCCTTCCATATATGGACATGGGGGGAAGGAAAGGGGGTTGGCTACCTTAGGGCGCCTCCCCTTCCTTCCCTCCTTCCTTGGCATGTGGGCAGGGGTGGAAGGGCATGCAACCCCCCTTGTGGGCTGGTGTGCTCCGCCCCCTTGGCCCATAAGGCCCACCACTTACCGGTGGCCTCCCAGAACCCCTTCCAGCACTCCGATAAATACCTGGTACATTCAGAAACCTTTCCGGTGACCAAATAGTATCATCCTATATATCAATCTTTACCTCCGGACCATTTCGAAGGTCCTCGTCATGTCCGTGATCTCATCCGGGACTTTGAACAACATTCGGTCACCAATTTACATAACTCATATAACACTATATCGTCAACGAACATTAAGCTGTAGACCCTACGGGTTGGAGAATGATGTATGCATGATTGACACGACTCTCTATTCAATAACCAATAGCGGGACCTGGATGCCCATATTGGTTCCTACATATTCTACGAAGATCTTTATCGGTCAAACCTTTATGACAACATACATGGTTCCTTTTGTCTGTCGGTATGTTACTTGCCCGAGATTCGATTGTCGGTATCTCCATACCTAGTTCAATCTCGTTACCGGCAAGTCTCTTTACCTGCTCTGTAATACATCATCTCGTAACTAACTCCTTAGTCATTTTGCTTGCAAGCTTCTTGTGATGCTGTATTACCGAGTGGGCCTAGAGATACCTTTCTGTCATAGGGAGTGACAAATCCCAATCTCGATTCATGCCAACTCAACAGACACCTTCGGAGATACCTGTAGAGCATATTTATGATCACCAATTATGTTGTGACGTTTGATAGCACACAAGGTATTCCTCTGGTATTCTGGAGTTGCATGATCTCATGGTCGAAGGAATAAGTATTTGGCATTAAGAAAGCAGTAGCAATAAACTGAACAATCATATGCTAAGCTAACGGATGGGTCTTGTCCATCATATCATTCTCCTAATGATGTGATCTCGTTATCAAGTGACAACTCATGTCTATGCTTAGGAAACCTTAACCATCTTTGATTAACGAGCTAGTCTAGTAGAGGCTAACTAGGGACACGGTATTTGTTTATGTATCCACACATGTATTTAAGTTTTCGGACAAGAAAATTCTAGCATGAATAATAAACATTTATCATGAATAAGGAACTATAATAATAACAACTTTATATTGCCTCTAGGGCATATTTCCATCAGTCTCCCACTTGCACCAGACTCAATAATCTAGATTACATAGTAATGAATCTAACACCCATGGAGTCTTGGTGTTGATCATGTTTTGCCCGCAGAAGAGGTTTAATCAACGGCTCTTCCACATTTAGATCCATATCTATTTTGCAAATTTCTATGTCTCCATCCTTGACATACTCACGAATGGAGTTGAAGCGCCACTTGATGTGCTTGGTTCTCTTGTCAAACCTGGGCTCCTTTGCTATGGCAATTGCTCTAGTGCTATCACAAAAGATTGTAATTGGACCCGATGCACTCGTTATTACACCCAGATCGCATATGAACTCCTTCATCCAGACTCCTTCATGTGCTTCTTCCGAAGCAGCTATGTACTCTGCTTCACATGTAGATCCCGCCACGATGCTCTGCTTAGAACTGCACCAACTGACAGCTCCATCATTCAATATAAATACATATCCAATTTGTGACTTAGAGTCATCCGGATCAGTGTCGAATATAGCATCGACGTAAACCTTTATGACGAGCTCTTTGTCACCTCCATAAACAAGAAACATATCCTTGGTCCTTTTCAGGTACTTCAGGATATTCTTGACCACTGTCCAGTGATCCACTCCTGGATTACTTTGGTACCTCCCTGCCAAACTTATGGCAAGGCACACATCGGGTCTGGTACATAGCATGGCATAATAGAACCTATGCCTGATGCATAGGGAATGACTTTCATTCTCTCTCTATCTTTTACTATGGTCAAACTTTGAGTCTGACTCAATTTTACTCCTTGCAACACAGGCAAGAACCCTTTCTTTGGTTGGTCCATTTTGAACTTCTTCAAAACTTTGTCAAGGTATGTGCTTTGTGAAAGTCCTATTAAGCGTCTCGATCTATCCCTATAGATCTTGATGCCCAATATATAAGCAACTTTACCGAGGTCTTTCATTGAAAAATTCTTATTTAAGTATTATTTTATGCTATCCAGAAACTATATATCATTTCTGATCAGCAATATGTCATCCACATATAATATCAGAAATTCTACAGAGCTCTCACTCAATTTCTTGCAAATACAGGCTTCACCGTAAGTCTGTACCAAGCCATATACTTTGGTCACCTCATCAAATCGTATATTCCAACTCTGAGATGCTTGCACCAGTTCATAGATGGATCGCTAGAGCTTGCACACTTTGCTAGCACCCTTTGGATCGACAAAACCTTCTAGTTGCATCATATACAACTCTTCTTTAAAAAATCTATTAAGTAATGTAGTTTTGACGTCCATTTGCCAGATTTCATAATCATAAAATGCGGCAATTGCTAACATGATTCAGACAGACTTAAGCATCGCTACGTGTGAGAAAGTCTCATCATAGTCAACCCCTTGAACTTGTCGGAAACCTTTTGCGATAGGTCGAGCTTTGTAGACATTGATATTACCATCGGCGTCTGATGTCGCTTGAACTACGTCGGTATTTCCCCAAAGAGGAAGGCATGGTGCAGCACAACTACAGTAGGTATTTCCCTCAGTGATGAAACCAAGGTTATCGAACTAGTAGGAGAACCGCGCAACACTATGTAAATGGTACCTACACACAAAGAACAAATACTTGCAACCCGACGTGAAAATGGGGTTGTCAATCCCTTTCGGGTAACGGTGCTAGAAATTGTCAAGTTGACGGGATAAAAAATATGATAGATTGGATAAATAGATCTTGATAAAACACGAAATAAAATAAGTAATAAAAAAGTGCAGCAAGGTATTTTAGGGTTTTTGATAATATAGATCTGAAAATAAAAGATGTAAATGAAGGAAAAGGCAAATAGCAATGTAGATCTGAAAATATATGATGAGCAAAGAGACTCGGGGGTCGTAGATTTCACTAGTGGCTTCTCTCGATAAAATAGCACACGCTGGGTAAACAAATTACTACTGGGCAATTGATAGAACCTCAAATAATTATGATGATATCTAGGCAATGATCATTATATAGGCATCACGTCCAAGATTAGTAGACCGACTCCTGTCTGCATCTACTACTATTACTCCACACATCGACTGCTATCCAGCATGCATCTAGTGTATTAAGTTCATAGAGAAATAGAGTAATGCAATAAGAATGATGACATGATGTAGACAAGTTCTATTCATGTAGGAATAGAACCCATCTTGTTATCCTTAAGGGCAACGATCAATACGTGTCTTGCTGCCCCTTCTGTCACTGGGAAAGAACACCGCACGACCGAACCCATCACAAAGCACCTCTTTCCATGACAAGAAAAATCAATCTAGTCTGCCTAACTAAACCAAAGATTTGAAGAAGAAATATGAGGCTATAAGTAATCATGCATATAAGACATCAAAGAAACATAAATAATTTTCATGGATAAAAAGATCTTATCATAAGCTCAAAGTTCATTGGATCCCAATAAACACACCGCAAAAAGAGTTACATCAAATAGATCTCCAAGAGACCATTGTATTGAGAATCAAAAAGAGAGAAGAAGCCATTTAGCTACTGCCTATGGACCCGTAGCTCTACAATGAACTACTCACGCATCATCGGAGAGGCACCAATGAGGATGATGAACCCCTCAGTAATGGTGTCTAGATGGGATGTGGTGGTTATGGAACTTGCTGTGGCTAGAATTATGTTTCGTCGACTCCCCTAGGGTATTTGGATCTTTTGGGTATTTATAGAGCAAAGAGACGGTGTGAGAGGCGGCCGAGGTGGGCACAACCCACCTGGGCGCGCCTGGGCCCCTAGGGGCGCCCTGGTGGGTTGTGCTCCCCTCGGAGCCCCCCTCTAGTACTTCTTTGCCCAACAGGTGTCTTCTGGTCCAGAAAAATTCTCCAAAAAGTTTCACTGTGTTTGGACTCCGTTTGGTACTGATATTCCGCGAAGTAAAAAAATAAGCAAGAGACAGCAAGTGGCACTGGGCACTATGTCAATAGGTTAGTCCAAAAAATGATATAAATTTTCTATAAAATGATTGTAAAACATCCAAGAATGATAATATAATAGCATGGAACAATCAAAAATTGTATATACATTGGAGACGTATCAGCATCCCCAAGCTTAATTCATGCTCATCCACGAGTAGGTAAATGATAAAAACAGAATTTTTGATGTGCAATGCTGCCTATCATGTTCATCACACTCTTTTCTTTTGTAGCATGGACATATGGACTTTCATATGGTTCAAAGCAATAGTCTAGTTTTGACATGAAGATTTAAATACTCAAGCATATCAACAAGCAACCATGTCTTCCAAAATATCAACACCAAAGCAAGTTATCCCTATCCCATCATGGTCAATAATTGATCCATTCATGAAACACACTCGTATATTAGATACATCCAATGCTCAAGTACGATCATAGTGCCCCTTAGTTGGTGCTTGATAAGAGAAGATGGAGACTCAAATAAAAATAAAAATTGCATAAAGTAAATAGAAAGGCCCTTCGCAGAGGGAAGTAGGGATTTGTAGAGGTGCCAGAGCTCAAAGCTTAAATTGAGAGATAAAACAGTTTGAGACGCATACTTTTCCCGTCAACGAAAACGACCGAGTAATTATCAACACTTTCCATGCTAGATATATCATAGGCAGTTCCCAAATAGAAAATAAAGTTTATTCCTTTTCCACCATTCTTTCACAATTCATGGCTAGCCATATCCACGGGTGCCCTCCATACCAACACTTCCCAAGGAATTTACTATTTGACAACATAAAGTAAATTCATTTTTCATTTCGGGATTAGGCATCCCTAATACCTTTATCGGACTCTCGTGCAATGGCAAGTGAATAAACACTCATATCTTGAGAATAACACATCTAGCATGAAAAATATTGGCCACCCCTACCGCCATGGGCGGTACGAGCACACAAAAAGGAAATTATTTTGAAATTTTAGAGATGTCACATACAAATTTGCTTAGAGCGTCACGGGAATACCGCATATAGGTAAGTATGGTGGACACAGGTGGCAAAACTGGGTTTAAGGATTTTGAATGCACAAGTAGTATCTCTACTTAGAACAAGTGAAGGCTAGCAAAAGATTGAGAAGCAACCAACCAAGAAACGAAAAATCACATAACCGAGCATTAAGCATAACTAACACCAAATAATGCACCACAAGTAGGATGTAATATCATTGCATAACTATTGACTTCCTTGCTTGCAAAGGGAAACACAAACCTTAACATCAATAGTCTTACTAAAGCATAATTACTCATCAACATGACTCACATATCACTATCATCATATCTCAAAACTATTACAAAGAATCAAGTTTATTTTGTCCAATGATCTTCATGAAAGTTTTTATTATATCCCTCTTGAATATCTACCACTTTGGGACTAGTTTCATATGTTGCAATTGCTTTTTGACAAGCTCAAACAAATTTAAGTGAAGAACATGAGCATAAAGCTTTTCATCTCTCAAAATAATATAAGTAAAGCATGAGAGAATTTCTTCAAAATTACTAACTCTCAAATGAATTCAAGTGAAGCCTGAGAGCATTTCTTAAAAATGTTAAAGCACACGGTGCTCAAAAAGATATAAGTGAAGCACTAGAGCAATTACATAGCTCAAATATTTAAGTGAAGTATAAGAGAAATTCTAACAAAGCATAACATAATTTTGGCTCTCTCAAATAGGTGTGTCTAGCTAGGATACTTGTGAAAAAACCAAAAAGCTAAACAAGAAAAGACTCATATACAGGCCTAGGCACAGGGGTGTGCGACCTATGCGGCCACACAGGGCCTCCAGGTGGTAGGGGGCTGATTTAGGTGCACATAAGTAACTAGGCCATCATGTTAGTTAATGACAAACACAACCAGCAGGCCGAAAGGCCCGGATAGCACCACACGCCTGGAGAATACCGATCGTTCGCAAACACAAAAAAGGACCGGATTATCTAAAAAAGACAAAAAAGGCCTGGAGAATACCGATTGTTCGTAGCTTCGCACACAAAAAACAAGGCATGAGCGCAGGAGAAGTAATCATGAATTCCCGATCTACAGTCTAACCCTAACTGTAACGCCTGGATAATTAAGCTACAGTGAAACTCAGCTAATGATGCCACGTCACCTCCGTCATTGTTGCTAATCTTTCATTAGTTCAAAACCGGTCCAAAAATCAAATTCGAAATATGACAAACAACAAAAGTTTTCAAACATCAAAACAAAAATGTTCGGGCAGTGCCAAATATGGCATAGGTAATTATGGTGTAGAAGAAACAATTTTATAAAATACTTAATTGCCCTAAAAAATAGAACAGGAAACAAAAAAAAGAAAAGGAAAAGAAGAAACCCCCTTCCCCTGGGCCAAAGGGCCACAATTAGCCACGTTGACTGAAGTCAACTGCGCTGGTCTGGCAGCTCTGCCACTGACATGCGGGCCCGCATTGTTTAAAACATTTTTGTAAATAAATAAAATGCTAATTATTTCCTTAATTAATTTAGTTAACTAAATAGTCACTGACTGCTGGGACCCACCCACTAATTAACCCATTTAGTTAGTCTAAACCCCCTGTTAGTGTCCCTGGCAATGACATGTGGGTCCCACTGGACCCACCTGTCTGGTTTGACTGGTCAACCGACCAGTTGACCTGCTGACATCACTATGATGTCATGCCTGCATCATCATGCACTATTCTGGATAATGTTGGATTTAAATAAATAATTAAAATTAGAAAATGATTAAAACTTTAGAAAATCATATAAAATAATCTGTAACTCGGATGAAAATACTTTCTACATGAAAGTTGCTCAAAACGACGAGACGAATCCGGATACGCGACCTGTTCGTCCGCCACACATCCCTAATATATCAAACACGCAACTTTCCTCCTCCGGTTCATTTGTTTGTAACGCGAAACTCTAGGGATACTTTCCCGGATGTTTCCCCCCTTCACCGGTATCACCTCCTACTGCGTTAGGGCACACCTGGCACCGTTACTTGTCATTTCATGCATTGTTATGCATCTGTTTGCATTGTATTCATTGTTTCTTCCCCCTTTTCTCTCTGGTAGACTATGA